>NC_057797.1:611881907-611936454 GCF_018294505.1 Triticum aestivum
GACAATGTTACTATCCTTTTACCACACTTGTGCTTCAAAGTAGCACCATGATCTTCATAGTAGAGAGTCTCTCATGTTATCACTTTCATATACTAGTGGGAATTTTACATTATAGAACTTGGCTTGTATATTCCAATGATGGGCTTCCTCAAATTGCCCTAGGTCTTCATGAGCAAGCAAGTTGGATGCACACCCACTTAGTTTCTTTTTGAGCTTTCATATAGCTCTAGTGCATCCGTTGCATGGAAATCCCTACTCACTCACATTGATATCTATTGATGGGCATCTCCATAGCCCGTTGATACGCCTAGTTGATGTGAGACTATCTTCTCCTTTTTGTCTTCTCCACAACCACCATTCTATTCCACCTATAGTGCTATATCCATGGCTCACGCTCATGTATTGCGTGAAGATTGAAAAAGTTTTGAAAAAGTTAAGAGTATGAAACAATTGCTTGGCTTGTCATCGGGGTTGTGCATGATTTAAATATTTTGTGTGGTGAAGATAGAGCATAGCCAGACTATATGATTTTGTAGGGATAACTTTCTTTGGCCATGTTATTTTGAGAAGACATAAATGCTTTGTTAGTATGCTTGAAGTATTATTATTTTTATGTCAATATAAACTTTTGTCTTCAATCTTTCGAATCTGAATATTCATACCACAATTAAGAAGATTTGCATTGAAATTATGCCAAGTAGCACTCCACATCAAAAATTCTCTTTTTATCATTTACCTACTCAAGGACGAACATGAATTAAGCTTGGGGATGCCTGATACGTCTCCAACGTATCTATAATTTTTGATTGCTCCATGCTATATTATCTACTGTTTTGGACTATATTGGGCTTTATTTTCCACTTTTATATTATTTTTGGGACTAACCTATTAATCGGAGGCCCAACCCAGAATTGCTGTTTTTTTGCCTATTTCAGTGTTTTGAAGAAACGGAATATCAAACGGAGTCCAAACGGAATAAAATCTTCGGGAACGTGATTTTCTTACCGAACGGGATCCAAGAGACTTGGACCCTGCTCCAAGGAACAAAAGAGGCGGTCACGAGGGTGGGGGGCACGCCCCTGCCTCGTGGGCCCCTCGGTGCTCCTCCAACATACTTCTTCCTCCTATATATACACACGTACCCCCAAACGATCAGAACAGGAGCCAAAAACCTAATTCCACCACCGCAACTTTCTGTATCCACGAGATCCCATCTTGGGGCCTGTTCCGGAGCTCCGCCGGAAGAGGGCCGTCATCACGGAGGGCTTCTACATCATCATAGCCTCTCCGATGAAGTGTGAGTAGTTTACCTCAGACCTTTGGGTCCATAGTTAGTAGCTAGCTGGCTTCTTCTCTCTCTTTGAATCTCAATACAAAGTTCTCCCCCTCTCTTATGGAGATCTATTCGATGTAATCTTCTTTTTGTGGTGTGTTTGTTGAGACCGATGAATTGTGGGTTTATGATGAAGTCTATCTATGAATAATATTTGAATCTTCTCTGAATTCTTTTATGTATGATTGGTTATCTTTGCAAGTCTCTTCGAATTATCCGTTTGGTTTGGCCAACTAGATTGGTAGTTCTTGCCATGGGAGAAGTGCTTAGCTTTGGGTTCGATCTTGCGGTGTCCTTTCCCAGTGACAGAAGGGGCAGCAAGGCACGTATTGCATCGTTGCCATCGAGGATAAGAAGATGGGGTTTATTTCATATTGCATGAATTTATCTCTCTACATCATGTCATCTTGCTTAAGGCGTTACTCTGTTTTTAACTTAATACTCTAGATGCATGCTGGATAGCGGTCGATGAGTGGAGTAATAGTAGTAGACACATAATTGTTTTGATCTACTTGTCACGGACGTGATGCCTATATACATGATCATGCCTAGATATTCTCATAACTATGCTCAATTCTGTCAATTGCTCAACAGTAATTTGTTCACCCACCGTAGAATACTTATGCTCTTGAGAGAAGCCACTAGTGAAACCTATGGCCCCCGGGTCTAGTCTCATCATATCAATCTCCATCACTTTAATCTTGCTTTACTTTTTTTACTTTGCCTTTACTTTTTACTTTGCATCTTTATACCAAAAATACCAAAAATATTATATCTATCAGATCTCACTCTCGTAAGTGACCGTGAAGGGATTGACAACCCCTAATCGCGTTGGTTGTGAGTAGCTATCGTTTTGTGCAGGTACGAGGGACTTGAGCCTGGCCTCCTACTGGATTGATACCTTGGTTCTCAAAAACTGAGGGAAATACTTACGCTATTCTGCTACATCATCCCTTCCTCTTCAGGGAAAACCAACACAAGCTCAAGACGTAGCAGAGGGCAGCAAATCTAATCCTGGAGACCTTTTACTATGTGATGGTAGCACATCTAATCCTGGACATACTCTGTTGACTTGTCCACCAGCCGCCACTTTCTATCCCTTTTTCAACCAATAATTGATCTGTTCCTTATGCAGTTTGTACTGCGTTTTCCCATTATTTCCCTTTTCAACCAAGAGACCAGTTGGGTATCCGGTCTCTACTACTTTCACCATATTATTTCCTCTTTCAATCAAGTCCTAGATTCATGCTACAACTTTCCCCTCTTTCTTTGTTGTTTAAATAAAGCCCTAGATTCGAATGCATGAAGTAGCTTTACCTCTAATAATACTAAAAATTTAGGTGGCTTTGGAAGAGCTGATTTGAGTAGAAAAATATGCACATGCAGACATGTGGGGAGCTAGGGCAGTAGAGCAAGGCTGCTTTCGAAGAACTTATACCTGAGGGTCGCCGGGATGTCGATGACGGCAGGTCGGATCTGCGGACAATACAGCAGGGAGGAAGAAGGGTCGGAGGAGCTCCCGAGCCAGCGCTATGTCAGAGAGAACGGCACGGGCAGAGGATCGGGCCCCTCCGGCAGCTGTGGGTTTCCTCCCTCGGTGACGATGACCGCGTGAACGATGCCTGCGGTCGCCAGCACCGTCTGGAAACGCTGCGCGGTGCGGGGCCACAGGCTGGCGCCTTGGATGATTTGGCACAGCCGACTGCCGCTCGTGTCGATCGCCTCCATATGTGCTTGTGGCTTATGGTCACTTGGTCTTGGATTGGAGTGAGCAGTGTTGTGCAGAGACTTGGGAGTAGATGGATTGGAGTGGTGGGGCGCCTTTATTATATGAGAGTCCAAACTCTCTTGCATTCACATCGTGCTGGCTCTATTCTGCTTCTCCAATTAATTCCCTCTGCATGTAATTGAGGATGCATCATTGACCATTCAACATCTCGGGAACCGCTACCCTCTCCCTCCTTGGCATTCAAGCACCTATGGACCCGTCGACGACGAGGTGCCTATGGGGACTTCATAAATTTCAAGATGATAGTGCCGTGCATGTGTGCGTTCATATGGGTGAGTGTATGCGCGTGTATATGAGCGCTTGCGTCTGTACTGTGTAAAAAAAACATAAATGCGTGTCAAAAAGAGACTAGTCAGTATACTAAATATTGTGCACCTCGTAGAGGAAAACTATAGAACTAGTACGTATTTATGTACGGTGCAGATTCACTCATTTTGCTCCATATGTACTCCTTCTCGGTGTAGACTAATCACTTGTTGAAATCTCTAGAAGGGAAAATACTCCTTTCTGGTTTACAGGGCTATACTAGCAAGTAGTTGTACGTACTAGTACAATAGTGGGCTCACATAGCAATTTTGTCTCATGCAAGAGCCTGGCTATATGCGTGCTCCAATGTTCGCAACTGCAACGTTCAGTTTGCGCTTGGCTCTTCGCCTCTTCGAGAAGACGAACAATGATGTTACTACTACTGCTTCTACAGTGTCGAATCCACTGCTGCATGTCCATCCACCGCGAGCGGGACGGATAGCTTGTTGTATAAGTACTACTAAGCAAAAGCCTGTCCTCGTTTGCGAGCAACCGCGCACATGGGTGAGGGAGAAGGCGTGTAGTAAAATCAAGCTTCTCCTCGTTGTACGAGTTGATGCGACACATCATAGCACTGGCCCCCACATGCTTGCCTCTAAACTTGGCTGAAAGACCCGCAGTGTACAATATATTTGCTGCAACCTCTAACATTTACCCACCACAAATTAAAATATATGTGGCCGTATGCATCGTTCTAATGCAGAGGCCGGGGAGTCCCCCTTTAAAAAAACAAATTAAAATATATACTCCTGTCTTGACCAGATGAGCGTGCAAACTACAATCACCAGGGTGTCAGGTAGGGCCAGAAGACTATTTTAATTTTTTTTTTAAACTTCGAGACAGCCACATAGCATGGAGCCGACCCCAACGATTTTAAGCTTACACGCACGGTACACGCTATCCTAGACTACTCTACACATGAAACTGCCACACGAGCGTCCGGGCTGCGCTTGGCTCTTCTCCTCGTCGGGAAGTCGGACAATGATGGAGTACTACTGCACTGGAGGAGTACTACAGTACGCTTCTGGCCATCTGACACCGATTGAACTGCTGCATGTCCACCGCATGCGGGAGGGAGAGCGTGTAGCGAAAGCTTCTCCTAGTCTTGCCAGCCACCATGCTCATGGGCGAGGGAGGGACGCTCCTGCCTTTGCGTGTATGACAGGTGGGGCCAACAGGTGTGTGGCCAACCTGTCATACAGCCAAAGGCAGGTGCAGTTAAGTCCGCGAGGGAGAGGATAATCAAACTTCTCGTTGATGTACGAGTTGACGCGACACATCAAAGCACTGCATTCGATATATTTCAATAATTTGCGTTTACCGATGCATTAATTACAACACATGCATGGATGCGTGACTGTCCTTTTTGATACTTGCATGTGTTGATTTAATGCACCTTGAAGTAGTATAAAATATGTGATGGTAAAGCTTTGTAATACCCCGGCCCAAGTCGAGAGATGGTTGTGCACGAGGAGGGCGAGATCATGCAGACCAAATAGGACCCGACGATGGAGCTCTCTAAGGTCTCGATGGACCTCACCGTGCTCCACTGCCCCTTGTGCCTCCGCCCCTTGACGCTTCCAGTGTATGAGGTTCGAATACACCTCATCCGTTCGGCTGATCGAGCAAGGTGCAGGTTTCTTGATTGATGTGCTGTTCGATTGATTTCTGCAGTGCAAGGGAGGGCACCTGGCCTGCGCGGACTGTCGCGTCGAGCTCCCCGGGAACTAGCGGCAGTGCCAGAAGTGTGAGTGCGGCGGTGGTTTCAACATGCGGAACACGGCGGTGGACTCCGTCCTTTCGTCGGCGAGGGTGGAGTGCCCGCACGAAGGCTGTGGGCTCTACGTCACTTACCACAAGCTCGCCGATCACCAGAGCGTGTGTCCGCTCGCGCCCTGAAAATGCCCCGTGCTCGTCTGCGGCTATGAAGGCCCACCGCCGGCGCTCTACCACCACATCAGCACTGCGCATCCCATGCCCGTGCACAGGATCCAGTACGGCAAGGTGCTCTAGCTGCAAGTGCCACTGTCGGAGCCACGGCTCTTGCTGTTCGCGAAGGAGGACCGCCGCACATTTTTCTTGGTCGGCGGCGTGCTCGACATAGGCGCACCTATCGCCGTGTCGGTCGTCTGCATCAAAGCGGCGGCGTCCCCACTGCCGTACTACGTGGCCAAGCTGTGGGCGAACGGCTCGCCGGGGGAGCCCAAAGGCACGACCAACGCAGTCAAGGTGGAAATGGAGGTGACAAGCAGCAAGGATCTCGGCGACGTCGACGTGCAGGAGCTGACCTTCTTGATAGTTTTGCCCAAGCTGCTGGCCGGGGCTAAGCTTGTGACCAATTCAGATTGACAAGCTCACGTCCTAAATGTTTCTACAATGCCTTCTGTTTATCTTAGTAATATGCTAATATACAGATCACCTTGGTCTACTTTAGCTTAAGAAATGGTGGGTTTTGGTGGCGATGCAGCAATTACTTCGACATCAGATCAGTAATTTCCAACAATCGAACGGATATTTTGTGTCTGTTGGATATAAAGTTCCTTTGGGTAAGAAGTACTACTTGTCATCAAAATGGATAAAAGGAGATGTATGTAGACGTATTATAGTTCTAGATACATCCCTTCTTATCCATTTTGATGACAAGCACTCCCTCCGTTCCACAATACATGCCTTCCATTTGTCAAAATATAGATGTATCTAGACATGTTTTAGTATATAGGTACATCCATGATAGAGCCAATCAGATGGTTGAGAACACTACAATTCGTAGCTACAGATGCGTGTGTGACTCCCAAATGCAGAGGCTGGGGGTCATCATCCTCCTTTTCGAGAAAAAACAGACGCGCGTGTGAGAGGACGAGTGCGTGCGTGCACCTCTTCTCTTCCTATATAAGGTACTACTAAACTCAGAGTACAAGTTTTTGTGGGTGGCACGATGGTGCGTGCGTGAAGTCCCAAGAGATAGGTTTAATGCGTCTGAAAAAAGACTAGCCTAGAGCTCGCCACACGGCTATTCCTGTCGAACGCCCCATTAATCGTAAGATATGTATACGACGGTGCCAGTTATTGCACGTACACAGCAGTACTCCCTCCTTTCCGGTTTATAGGGCTTAATTCAAAAATCTCACCAACCAAGATGGTGAATGGTGGAATATTTTTTGTAGTTTGCAAAAGCACCTAATTAATGCTCTTGTTTTTCTCAAAAAATTATGTTTATCAATGCATTAATTGCAATGCATGCATGCATAAAGTACATGCATCGGTCAATTTTCTCTTAATACTTGCATGCAATGATTTAATGCACCTTGGAATCTGAACATGTGTTGGGGAACAACCAAATTGAGCCTTATAAAATGGAAAAACTAAAATTTTGAGATAAGCCCTATAAAACCGGAAAGGAGGGAGTAGAAAAAGAAGTACTCCATCTGGGAATAGTGCCGCACTTCGAAACTAGAACCGTCAATAAATTTTGAGCTTGCGTCTCGTCACATTCCAAATTACTCCACGCTATATTGAATTGCAAACCTGTTCACACCGATCACAACCTAAACGGTTTCCCACTTAGGAGCGTATTAGTACCACGCTACTCCCTCCGTCCGGGTTTATTAGGCATAAAGACAATTTCTCTTAGACCAAGACACATAGTAATTTGCTCACATTAATTCTTTCATTTCACTCCCAATGCACTCTCTCACATGCATGCAGCTAATGAAAAAGCACGCATGAAGTATATTAATTTTTCAGCCATGGCACCAACAACAATGGCATGCACCTTTCCAAAGCGGGGCCTTACAAAAGGGGACATGCTTGTGATGCTGAGAGGCCTAATAAACCCGGACGGAGGGAGTATATTGAATTGCAAACCTGTTCACACCGATCACAACCTAAACGGTTTGCCACTTAGGAGCGTATATTACTCGGTTATAAATACTAGTATACCAAGATGACTGAACATTCCTCCTCAACTCCTCATCCACAAAAACAAACAAGTCATTCAACATCCTTCCCTTGCATCTGCCATGGCCAGCGTGAGTTCTGGGTCGAGAGATTGCCACCAGGGAGAGGCAAGCATGGAAGCGGAAGCACGAGAGATGTCCCGCCTTGCTGCGAGAGTAGCCGACATGTCCCGCCGCACGGAAGTAGCAGCACAGAGGTCCCGTCGTGCCGTCGATGCAGCAGACTGGTCCGGCCGCGCCGCGGAAGCAGCAGAGATGTCCCGCCGCGCCACGAATGCAGCAGAGATGCCCCGCCGCACCGCGGCAGCCTGGGAAAATTTCTCATGGGCAGGCGACAACTGTTATAGGCGCATGCATGTGATCGTCCATAGCCAGATGGATCAGATCTCCGGCTGGGTGAGATTGGAGGACGACATGAAAGCCCCGTTTGAATAGGCTACGACGTCATCCGGCAACTAAGGGAGGGCAATGAGAGGCTCCGGGCCGAGCGCGACCTGCTGAGGGAGAAGATCGTCCGAAGTGCAGACCAGCAGGAGGAGATCAGTGCCTTGTTGAAGAGGACCGACACCATCATCAAGAAACTTATGGACGAGAATGACATGCTCCGCAACGATCTCCAAAGGCTGGTGGAGGAATCCGTGGATGTTCTCAAGCAGCGTCTTGAGGACACGAAAGAGCTCATCGCTACTCACCGCGGAGACTAGTTCCCGCGGCCTGCAGCAACGCATCAAGAAAGTAGAGATCATCGAGCCAGATCCTTGTCTTCCTTCTTATTTTGCCCTTGTGTATTTCGGGCGTAGCCACATGTGGATTTTTTAATTATCTTTCTAATTATGTAAGACAATTAATCATCCTTATCTTTCTATGGAAGATCAATGTTGCGAGGCTGGAATGAAGAAAACTCTTGCTGTGGTGACCCTGGCGTTGCTGTTCTTCTAGTTGCTGCTGGGCTTCCTTCAGTTTCCTGGTTTCTTTTGATGTAATAATCGGTTTAGGATGTGGATTGTGTCGTCGGTTGTGAAATGTTGGGTTCTAGCGCAGATGTTTGGCCTTTGTTGGCCTCTTGGGATGTTGCGATTTCAATCTGGTAGCTTTTAATCCTTCGTGTTAGGCTGGAGTTGTGCTGAACTTCTTGTGAATTGTGGTGGTTTTCAGTAATGAAAATCGGAAGGGGCAAGCCCTTCTTTGATTAAAAATAATAATCGTCCTTATATATTCATCAGTCTTGCTATAAGTCGCAGTAGATGCTATATAGGTCCGTCGGATCTTACATCAAGATCCATGCTTTCAGATTTTCTTTTTTCTCTCTTAAATCTCAGTCGAGTGAGACATAGCCTCACCATTAAACAGAGGCTCGGGCACCATTAATGGAGACCTTGGGAGAGAGGTGGATGGCAGATGGAGGACAAAGGGCTCTCCTCCCGATAAGCACGCGCAGGGGTCTGATCGCACGCCTCTCGTACTCAAATAGCTACCCTGCACGACACCTCCTAGCTAATAAAAAATGGGGACGCGTGGCGGCACGTAAATGGTACTAGGAAGTAGAACGCCCACGGTTTCAATAATACTTGTGTTTCCGATTGTAACGTGACAACACTTGTTGCAAAATGACTTTGTTGATTGTTAATGTGTGCGTCTTCGCAAATCGGACTGCAAATTTACCACAGCATGTTGGTGCCATGTCATGGCACCAAGCCAAGTTTCATTATTTTCATGCGTGTTTCGGATTTACAGGAATTAAAAAACTAAGTTTCTCAATGTTTCCAACCCAGCCACAACGCCCAGAATTTTGAATTTCATTCCCATTTCTTGCATGGAACCTAGAAATTTACCCGAGGACACACATGTAATTTTCAACCAACTTTGGTGCACTGGAACATGTGCTTGTATTTCAAATTTGAATTATGCACACAAAGGTGACACGTTCCCTCCTAGAACCACGAGCCTTCTTGAGAGAAGCTCCGATTTGCAAGAAGCTTATACCAAAATTTGTTCCTAGTACTACCATGACATGACACCATGCCAAGTTTCATGATTTTAAAACCAAGTTTCTCAATGTTCTCGACCGAGCCACGATGCCCAGATGTTTGAATTTTATTCTCATTTTTTGCATGGGA
This sequence comes from Triticum aestivum, assembly GCF_018294505.1. Classification (NCBI taxonomy): domain Eukaryota; kingdom Viridiplantae; phylum Streptophyta; class Magnoliopsida; order Poales; family Poaceae; genus Triticum; species Triticum aestivum. The sequence goes on from NC_057797.1 coordinate 611,891,409, forward strand.
CCTACTCCCTCCTTCCATCTATATAGGGCCTAATGTATTTTTCAAGACAGCCTTTGACTATTGACAAGATTAATAGCACATGAGATGTATACTATGAAAATTATATTATTGGAAGCTCCTTTGACATACAAATTTGAAGGTATGCTTTGTGTAAGTTGCATGTCATATATTATTGCTCTAACGTTTGGTCAAAGTTAGCCTCGAAAAACGCATTAGGACCTATATAGATGGAAGGAGGGAGTAGAAATTCACCCGAGGACACAAATGTGATTTTCAACCAACTTTGGTGCACGGGAGCATGTGCTTGTAGTTAAAATTTGAATTATGCACATTAAATGACCAAAAACTCAATTAATGTGTAAATAAGGCCAAACGAAGCCGGAATAATTCCAAAATTTAACAGGGCACTCATGTAGTTCTATGTTGCCTTTGTAAATAAACTCAAGGGGGACAACGTATATCGTTTCGCACCCAAAGGTGGCACGTTCCCTCTCAGAACCACGAGCCTTTTTGAGAGAAACTTCGGTTTGCAAGAAGCTTATACCAAAATTTGTTCCTATTCGGCCAATTTTTTTACCACAACATGGTAGTACCATGACATGACATCCATGCCAAGTTTTATGATTTTCAGACGTGTTTTGGATTTACAAGAATTTTAAAACCAAGTTTCTCAATGTTCTCGGCCGAGCCACGATGCCCAGATGTTTTAATTTTATTCTCATTTCTTGCATGGGACCTAGAAATTCACCCGAGGACACAAATGTGATTTTTCAACCAACTTTGGTGCATGAGAGCATGTGCTTGTAGTTCAAATTTGACTTACGCACATTAAATGACCAGAAACTCAATTAATGTATAACAAACGACAAACCAACCCGGAATAATTTCAAAATTTAACAGGGCACTAATGTAGTTCTATGTTGCCTTTGTTAAGAAACTCAAGGGGGGCAGCGTATATCGTTTCACACTCAAAGGTGGCACGTTCCTTCTTAGAACCACGAGCTTCCAAATCGGCCCAATTTTTTACCACAACATGTTAGTGCCATGACATGACACCGTGCCAAGTTTCATGATTTCCAGGCGATTTTTGGATTTACATGAATTTAAAATCAAAGTTTCTCGATGTTCTCGGCCGAGTCATGACGCCCAGATGTTTGAATTTCATTCTCATTTCTTCCATGGGACCTAGAAATTCAACCAAGGACACGCATGTGATTTTTCAACCCACTTTGGTGCACCGGAGCATGTGCATGCAATTCATATTTAGATTATGCACATTAAAAGTCCAGAAACTCAATTAATGTATAAAAAGGCCAAATGAACCGAAATAATTCCAAAATTTAACAGGGCACTCATATAGTTCTATGTTGCCTCTGTAAATAAAATCAGGGGGAGGCAGCGTATATTGTTTCGCACACAAAGGTGACACGTTCCCTCTCGGAACCACGAGGCTTGTTGAGAGAATCTCCGGTTTTGCAAGAGGCTTATACCAAAACTTGTCCCAATTCAGCCAAAAATTATACGTATGAAAACAGGGTTTAGATTATCCCAAACATCTCGCTACCTAGACCAACAATGTACTATGATTTGAATTCAACATAAAATGGATACAAATATTTGAATTGGAGAGCGTATGTTACATGTAGTTCATAGTGAAATATGACTACTGCTATATGTATGTTTTTTGTTATCAAGATAATATTTAAATTATTGTATAACTTGACAACAATCGTATTCAAATAAGGAAAATTGATTCAAATTTAGTCCATATGGTAGACGACAATATATATGTTCACATGGTGGAGTAAAATGTTCATATATGATGGAAGATCAAAATGTACGACTACATCAATTATAAACCGCAAGGTCACCTAACGATATATTCGAATTCAACATAACGTGGATTCAAGAATTGAAATTCGAGATCATGGCATCTATAATCATATAAAAAGGGACATTACTCTTTCTTTGGTGGGAATTGATTTGTTTTTGGTTGTTGTTGAGGGAAGTGCGAATCGATTTGGTACTGTGCGGGGTAATCTTGTTCTCCCGATTTTTTTTACATTTTTCTTGTAGTTTTTTCAATGGCATCTATAGCAATATAGTAAAAGGGGACATGACTCTCTTGTGTCTTGTATGAATTGTTTTTTTACACGTTAAGTTTGTTCTGCCGAACAAGGAATCCGCACCTTGTTATCCTGAAATTTTCAAGCTCGAGTATCTTTTGTCTCACCTGCTTTGAAACTCCCGCTTCTTCAACCCGCACTGCGCCTTGTTATCCTGAAATTTGGACGCGCGCGAGAACTCCCTCCTCATCCGAAATCGCTCCCGCAGCCCAGACACGCAAAATCCCCCTTCTACCCCTCAACCGGAAATGAAGCTCCACGTAGCAGTGTCAAAACCGGTGGGGGTACGCTGGTAACTTACCCTGCATTTCGGACAAGCGCGTCCCTAAGCTTGGCTCCCCCTCCCCCTTCGCCTCCCATTCGTATACCGAGGCCGCCAAAACCTGCGAAACCCCACGCTCCTCCGTCGGCCTCCCGACCGCCGCCCAGCCGGAGACTCTTCCCTGACTACGTCATCCACCGCAATAGCTCGCTGTCCCTCATCCACCGCACCGGATGAGGATCCGTTGTCGATCTCGTCGTCCCGCCGGATCAGCCGCCCCGTCCTCCACCTCCAAGGAGCTGCCCCGACGTTCGCCTCGTCTATCGCGCCACCTCATTCCCCATAACGCCGTCTTGACCTGCCCCACCGGAACCGCAGGACCCTCACCAATTCCTCCGATGAAGCCGAGGTCAACTCGGCGCCACCAAGGAGGTTCTGCACTCACTGCTGCATTTTATCTTTTATTCGATCTCATGGGGCTGCCGATGCTCTATACCGAGCAGACATGGCGTGTCTCCATCGACGGTGCCGTCGCCGGCCACATCATCCACGACGTCTCTCCCCCATGTCGTTGCTTCCTCGGCAGCGACTTCCACAACGACACTAGCTGCAGCTGCTCCGGCTCTCGCTCGCGCTGTGGCTCTGTTCTTGCTATCGGTCGCGCTGCTGCACTGCTCTTGCTTTCGTTCGTGCTGCTTCTCTGCTCTTGCTCTCGCTTGCGTTGCTGCTGCTGCTGCACGACCTCCGGCAGCCACAGGAGTTGCTACTTTAGCACTCGCTCGTGGTGCTACTAGACGACTTGCTCTCTGCTAGTGTGTTCCTTGCTCGAGCGTCTGCTGATTTAGATCACTGCTTCTCTGCTACTAGTGCTCGAACGCCCTAAACATCTATTGCAATGCTCTGTTACTAGTTCAATCAGTTTCGACAGTAAAATTCAGTTTCGACTGTGAAGTTCATTTTCTTCAGTTAAGTTCAGAGTGAACAGTACTTACAACATCTGTCGGAGTGGCCGTGGCGCGGCTGATGTGTTTTACATCTAGCACTTTTTGGTGATGTATTTTACATCATCTATTGCAGATGATATTAGGGTCCCACTTCAGATTAACATTGTCTGTCTTGTCATGCTTCAGCCTCGTCGCCGTACACCTTAGCGGAGCTGCTCCAACGACAGAACCGTCCATCACAGCGGAGCAGTACCCTTGGTGCCATTTCCAGAGGCCTTGGATCTTCTTCCCCGCCTCCGACAGTCACACCAGCATCATTAGCATCCTCCATGTCCAACCCAATGATGCTGAGGTCCACAAGGCTATGCCAAAGAGGTTGTACACTCGTCACATCACTTTGTTTCTCCATTCCTTTGTTCTTCCAATTCATGTGAGCCAAACACGCAGGTGGACTGAAATCCTATGTTTCCAAATGCTCTATTTTGCACGTGCATTCCTATCCTATTCCTGTGTTTTTCCTGTCCCTGCGTTTATAGAATCCTCCAATTCTAAGGAGCCCTTATAGATTTACTTCATTTTTAGATAGGCGTCAAAGAAAACTCTGTGTGTTATGTCTGTCGGATTTCGGGTTTCGGCAGACCCTTGAGGTTCGACCACTGGGGTGCGCACGGAGATCTCTCCCCTACCGATCTGCATCCAATCTCCTCGCGTGATTTGAGCTGGAAACAACGAACAACACAAGGGACACAAGGTTTATACTGGTTCGGTCCACCATTGTGGTGTAATACCCTACTCCAGTGTGTGGTATGGTGGATTGCCTCAGGGGCTGATGAGGAACAGTACAAGGGAAGAACAACCTCGCGAGAGGTGTTCTTGAGCTGGTGCGATGAACTGCTAGGGTGAGTTCAATCGCCTCTCTCTCTCTGCTAGGGCTCTACCAGATTTCTAGATGTCCCTCTATCTCTCTTTTTCGGTCCCTCCTTCCGGGTGTCCTCTACTCTGTGGTGGCTAGCTCTATTTATAGAGGCCCTGTGTCTCTCCCCAAATAATGAGCGGGAAGGGCGCCAACAATTGGCCATTTTGAAGGGGAACATCTAGTACAAGTTATCCTGACCAAAGGTGGTCTTCGGCTGCCAAAAGTACTGGTGATGATGCCGTCTTGGGCTCCACGGTGACCTCCGTCCTGCCGCTCTGTTGGTCTTGGTCTTGTTGCACCGGAATGGTAACCTTTGCCCGATGCCTTGGCCTGTGCTTGCCCCCTTTGCACCAATGGGGAAACAAGGACACTGCACAGGCCGGCGCCCGCCTGGTCTCGATCGTCATGGCTTGCGTCACGTGCTCCTCGTGAGGTACCCCTGCCTTGATCTCTCCGCCTCCTCGCGAGCCTGCCTGGTGAGGCTGCCTCTGAGGAAGCTTCCCGTCGTCCTCCCCGCGAGGCTTGGCCCCTCGCGAGGGTCTTGAGCTTGAGCTGATGAAGATGGGCCGTGCTGGGCCCCCAATTGAGCCATGCAGCAGGCCGCAGGCAGGCAAGTCTGGGGACCCCCGTTCCCAGAACGTCGACAGTAGCTCCCAGGCCCAAGGCGCTCCCGGGCTTGGCCTAGCAGGGAAGCGAAGGGGCGAGCGCGAAGCGCCGCGGGCCCCAAAAGCCTGTGGCCTCGGGTGCCGCATGGCGATTGATTGGACGTGGGCGTCTGCGCTTCCCCACGACGCCTTGTGACGCGCCCGGCTAAGTGGACCCGTAGTTGCACACAGTGGTTCCTCCTTTCCGCTGCTCGCCCGCCTGCTACCTTTCCTTCTTCTTTGAGCTTCAGCCTCCGTCACCAATCCGGCTCGAGTTCTTCCTCCTCTTCACCGGCATGGCACCGATGAAGAAAGGAAGGGGAAAGAAGCCCGTGCCTTCGCCCCGCACACCTCCAGCGGCGACCCCCGCCGTCGCCCGGTCGATCATACTCAATCCAGAAGCTTTGGACAAGGTCCGCTCTGCCCTTGCAACTATCTTCAACGAGTGCGGCAGGACCACGGCCTGGCCTGCGTCCCATGCCTCCCTTGATAGGATCGTCACGGAGGTCCGATTCTTCGCCGATGCCCTATGGGCGGGTCTAGTTCCCCCCTTTTCTGCCTTCTTCAACGCGGTGCTCTCCCATTATCAGACCGCATGATGTACCTCGGGCCGGAGTCCATTACTCTTCTGGCTGTCTTTCCTTTCGTTTGCGAGGCGATGATAGGCATTCCTCCTTCCGTGGCCCTGCTGCGCCACTTCTTTTCCTTGCGCCTAAGTGATCGCATTCAGTGCTCAGGGTGCGTGAGCTTCTTCGCCGTGCCAGAGACGACCGCTTCAGGGATCGAATTCAGCCTTCCTTCTCCTGAGGCCAGGTTCAGAGAGCGATGGCTGTATGTGGATGTCGGAGTGCCCAATCCTCTGCTCTCGCACCCAATCTCGCCTGTTGTTCCCCACGCGGGTTGGGACCATGAGGTGCTCGCGAGCCCCCGGCTTGCCTTTGTCTGGCGCCGTTTCCAGAGTTTGAGGGCGCTCAATGTGACAGCACCCAAGGTGGTGAAGGAGTTCTGCCAATGTTGCATTGCTCCTCTTCAGTGCCACTCTCGCCGAATGTGGGACTTTGTAGGGCATAGAGACTGCATGCGGCTTCAGGAGGAGGACTTGGCGCCTGAAGTGCTGCAGACGGTGCTCAGGGTCTTGACTGGTGATCCTTCCCTAGGCAGCCTTCGGAGTAATGGTGTCCTCTTGTATCTTTGCTCCGGCAGGGCCGATTTTGTGAGGCAGATGCCCGGCTTCGACGAGTGGGGACTGTTCCGGGCTGGCTTCACGGGTCCCCGCGAGAACCCAGCCGCCGTGGTTGCTTCTCCCGCCGCCCACAGCGGTCCTTCCTCGGGCGACAGGGCGGGGAGACAAGAACCGACGAGAGTTGAGGCGCCCGATGTCGAGGTGCCGATGCTGCAAGAAGTCTTGAAGGCGGTGTCTCCCGAGGCCCGCCCTGGAGCGGCGGCTGGTGTGGAGTTGCGGCCTATGGTTCCTGAGGCCGAGGCTCCCGAGCCCCCAGCCGTTCCTCGCGAGGCGATGCCTGACAGCGCCCCCAGGCCGACTCCTCCAGCGCTGATCATCTTGACACTTCTTCTGCACCAGGGGCTGACCCCTACGTCGGGCACTTAGGTCGGTTCCGCGTAGACTTCGAGGCCCTCCGCAAGAGGAAGGAGGCCTTGGGTGGCAACGACCGCCCTTGGCGCTTGTTGAAGCGCAGGAAGTACTTTGCCATGGACGAGTAAGTCTTCTTCTTTCCTTGCTTGTTTACTTTGCTATCCCTGCGACTGATTGTGGCCCTTTCAGGCCCTACCATGCAGAACCTGTCGGTGTTCTGGGAACGGGGGTCCCTAGACTTGCCTGCCTATGGCGTGGCTCAAAGGGGGGCCCAGCACGGCCCATCTTCACCAACACAAACCCAAGACCCTCGCGAGGGGCCAAGCCTCATGGGGTGGACGATGCGAAGCTTCCTCAGGCACGGCCTCGTCAGGCTGGCTCACGAGGAGGCGGAAAGATCAAGGCGGGGTACCTCACGAGGTGCCCATGATGCAAGCCATGACAACTCAGAGCGCCAGGTGGGTGCCAGCCCGCGCAGCGTCCTCCTTTCCTCTTTGGTGCAAAGGGGGAAAGCGCAGCCGCGGAGTACCGAGGCATCAGGCAAAGGTTGCCATTTCGGTGCAACGAGACCAAGACCAGGAGGACTACGAGACGAAGGTCACCGTGGAGCCCAAGACCGCGTCATCACCAGAGTTTTGCACAGGCGAAGACTACTTTTGTCAGGATAGCTTATACTTGCTGTCCCCCTTCAAATTAGCTCGCCATTGTTGGCTCCCTTCCCGCTCAATATTTGGGGAGAGGACCAGGGCCTCTATAAATAGGACCAGCCACCCACATCGCTAGAGGAGAAAAAAAAGAGGACGAGAAAGAGAGAGAGAGGTGGCCGAACTCCTCCCAGCAGTTCATCGCCTCAGCCAAGAACAGACCCTCGCGAGGCTGTTCTTCCTTGTATTGTTCATCATCATCAGCCCAAGAGGCAATCCACACACCACACACTGGAGTAGGGTATTACACCACAACGGTGGCCCGAACCTGTATAAATCCTGCGTCTCTTGTGTTGCTCTTTCCTTAGTTCAGATCCTAGCGTGGCGGAGGGGTGCAGGTAGGTAGGAGGCGAAATCTCCGCGTGCACCCCAGTGTTCGAACCTCAAGGGTCTGCTGGAACCCGAAATCCGACATTTGGCGCGCCAGGTAGGGGTGCACCAGAATTCATCTTCCACCGCCCGTTCTCCTCCGACCGTCACGCGCATGTCTGACGCTCGTCGGGCCCGCGCCGAGTGCCGGGCCGCACTCGCTTCCCGCGTCGCCCAGACGGCCCCTGTCGGTGGGCATCCACGCCATTCCCCGTCACCTGCCGTCAACACCGCCACCGGCCTGGTGGGGGACGAGCGGCAAGCATCGTCCCAGCATCCGTCCTTGTGGCAAGACGGCCGCACCGCAACTCCCTCGCTCGCCCCAGCTGGATCTTCGTCCCGCACGCTCCACGCGCCCATGGAGGCTCGGGCTGCACTCGTCGCGGCAAACGAGCTCCTGCGCTACCGTCCCGTCGACGACATCTACGAAGAATGGCTCGACCGCGTCACCGAGCTCGTCCGTGCTGCAGGGGGCTCTTCCGCGCCGTCCGTTCCGCTGCACCGCACCCGGCCGCCTCCTCCTCAAGAAGACGCCATGGCCCCAAGGCACATGGCCCCTGGGCAGAACCCGCTCTGTCAGGTGCCAGCGCAGCAAGAACAGAGCTTCCAAGAAGTCCCTCGCCCGCCAGAAGCTGCCCGGGCGCTCCCTGCTCCTGCACGTCGCGACCATCCCCCTGCTCCAGCGCGTGGGGACATGCAAGACCAGGCTCTCCGTCACCCAAGGCCTCCCATGGCCACAGCAGGCTGCCGCGCCTACAACACCGAACTACGCAGCGTCGCATGGCCCGACAAGTTCAAACCAGACCTGCCTCCTCGCTACGACGGCACGGCCGACCCTGCGGAGTTCCTCCAGCTCTACGAGCCGGGCATCGAAGCTGCCAACGGAGACGAGAAGGTCATGGCGAACTGGTTCCCTATGGCGCTCAAGGACGAGGCCCGCATCTGGCTCCTGAACCTGGCTCCAGGCACAATCTCCTCCTAGGAAGAGATGCGCACCCACTTCATCGCCAACTTCCAAGGTACTCGCGACCGGCCACCTGCCATGAGCGACATGCGCCGCATCAAGCAACAACCCGAGGAGACCCTGCAGAAGTACATCCAGCGCTTCAACAACGCACGCCTCAAGATCCCCAAGGTGACTGAGGAGGCCATCATCTTAGCTTTCTCCGACGGAGTGCGCGACGTTAAGATGAAGGAGGAGCTGGCGATGCATGAAGACCTGTGCACTTCCTTGGAGCTGTTCAACTTGGCAAACAAGTGCGCCAGGGCTGAGGAGGGGCGTCTCTCCCTCCTCGAGCTGCCTGCCGCAGACCCAGAAGAGAAGAAGCTCAAGGCCAAGGATGTGAAGCGCAAGGGGGCTGCAGTGCTCGCGGCAGAACCAGACACCAAGCGGGGCAGAGATCAGCCTGAACCTCCCAAGGGCACCCGGTACTGCGTGTACCACGACCTGCACACCCACAACACCAACGAATGCCAAGAACTCCGAGCCGTGCGTGAAGGAAGGATCGGCTGTTGCCCCGACCATGGTGACTGGGGCTACGATTGAGGAGGAGGAAGAAACGCAGGACGCTAGGAAGACCGTGGGCCGCACCAAGGGTGGCGCGACCAACCTCGCGAGGATCGCTGGCAAGACCCGCCTCATGAGAGAGGATGGAGGGATCAGCCTCGCGAGGGAGACTGGAGGGATCAGCCTCGCGAGGATCACCCGCTAGGCAACGCAGGCCTCCCACCGCTGCCGCCGCAGCCAAGGAGAAACGAGGACCGCCATCAGGACGAGGAGGCTGGGGGCTTCCAGGAGCCGCTCGCGATCGCCTGCATCCTGGGTGGAGCTCAAGCCCAAGCCTCTCAGCGCATCTTCAAGCAGTTCGCCCGCGAAGTGAACGCAGTACTCCCCAGACTCGAAGCCACACGCCCTCTCAGGTGGTCGGCATGCGCCATCACGTTCAGCTCAGCAGATCAGCTCAAGTGTGCGGCAACAGCCGGAGTCCTCCCGATGCTTTGTTCCCCAATCATCAGCAACGTGGTGGTCACCAAGACCCTCATCGATGGCGGGGCAGGGCTCAACGTCCTGTCAGTGGAGACGTTCAACAACCTCCAAGTGCCCTACAGCCAGCTTCAGCCAACCAAGCCCTTCTCCGGTATCACTGACGGCTCCACGGTCCCGATTGGACAGGTTCACCTCCCTGTCACCTTCGGGGCACGCGACAACTACCGCACCGAGCTCATCGACTTTGACGTCGCTCACATTCGCCTGCCGTACAACGCCATCCTTGGGTACCCAACGCTGGCCAAGTTCATGGCCGTAACTCACCACGGCTACAACGTCCTCAAGATGCCAGGAAGCGGCGGAGTCATCATAGTGCCCTATGAAGAGAAGGACGCGGTGTGTTCCCTGGAACGAGCCTTTCAGGCTGCGTCACTGGAAGACCCGGGTCGTGGAAGCGGGAGGCCTCCCGAAACCACCCCCAAGAAGAAGAAGACATCGTCCGGCTCGACCACTCAGGAGGCAGGCTCCTCTGGGCCCGCGCCTGCCCAGGGGGAGCCTCCCTCCATCGCATAGGAAAGCGCGCCCGGCGCCCTCCTCAGGAAGGGCTCGGGGGCTCTCCCCTGGAGGGCCACCGACCTAGCTAGGGTCACGAGGGAGGCGCTTGGGCACCACATGGAGGCGTGTTTTGAAGCACGTTTCCCTCAAGAAGGAGCAAGGCAAGGAGATCCAGACCCATAGGAGTTCGTCAGCAAGGCCATTCAGGAGCTATAGGAGTCAAGAGTCATGAGAGGCACCCGCCGCCTACCGACAGTAGTGGCCCCCCATCCAGGCGAGGATGGTGGGCTGCGCGTCTGCATCGACATACCAGGGCTCAACCGAGTCGTCTCTCTGGAGCGCCTCTGGCCCTCGCGAGTGGGGCACTGCGGAGGTCCACCCCACAGCTACGTTCGCATGCCTTCCGGCTTGCCGAACGCGGCTGACGCGCACCAGCGCCTCATGAGGGGCACCACGGAGGCACGAGAAGCCAGGCGTTCCGCAGCCCTGGCAGAGATGGAGATGGCCCGCGAGGAGTCGCCAGCGCCTCCGGAGCCTCCCGAGGCCCCTGGGCCTGGGGGCTCATGAGGATCGGCTCCCGCAGCCCCCCGAGCCTGCTACACCAACACCCCTCCGTCCTCAACATCATCAGGTGACATCTTTTAAGTTTCATTTCCAGCTGGGAGCGCCCCCAGGGCTGCATTATTCCCAGGCCGCGTGGGTCCGTCCCTGCGGCGTGTATCCCTTTATTCCATGTTGTTAGCTTACCTTGTTGGGGGCGCCCCTCAGGCTGCATGATCCCCAAGCCGCTCGGGCGAGGCCTAGTGGCACGTATCCCATTTGCGTTTATTTTCGATCATGCGTTAGACCCACCATGCTTGATTATTTGATGCCGGTCCACGGCACCTCTTCTCCTCCATGCCGACCACTTGCACGTTAAATGGGGGGCACCTGAGCATCGCGACTCAGGGATCTTACTGGCTCTCCAGCCCTCACCCTCTGGCCTTGTCCATGGCATCGCGACCTAGCATACCAGCGACGACTGAGACCAGCTCGAGGGCCGGGACCCGAGGACGTAGAGTGCCGACATCTAACCAAATTTGCAGGGACACATCACAAGATAAGGCCCAGTGCCAGGCGCAACCCGCCTAGAGGTAGGGCCCCGTGAGTCCCGCGCTGGCTCACGGGTGCCCAGATACACCTCGCCAGGCCCTACCGTGCCAGCTACGTGTCAGGGCGGGGCTATACACGCCCCGGGGGCTCCTCCCGGAGGGGGGCCTCCTCCCACGTACTAGTGGAAGCACCATGCTCCGCGCTGGCTGACGACACTGCCGAGGAGCGGCTATGCCCGTACACATACGGTAGCACTATGCTCCGCGCTGGTGATAAACAACTGAGGGTGGCCCCCGGGCCGCACCAACCTCAGGGAGCCCAGAGCTCAGTGTCTAGCCTCATCGTAATGCCTCCCCTCGGGAGTGCCACGCGAGGGGGCTGGGCACAGGGGCTGCGCCTGGGTCAGACCCAGACGCACGCCGCCCGGCCAGGTCCCCCCCGGGCCTGGTTCGTCGCACGTCTCTCCCCGAGCGGAGCCAAGGTACGAAGTCCATTTGAGCATCAAGGGGGACTCCCGAGCATCGCGACTCAGGAGCCTAACTGGTCATGTAGCCCCTCACTCCGTGGCCCCGTCCTGGTTTCTGGTCGGGACCATCGCTGGGTGAGGCACGCACGCGGCCGGGCTCTGCAGACGTAGAACGGTGGATCCACCCGCATCACACCTCCCTACTTGTTGTTCGTGCGCCAAGGGGGACTCCTGAGCATCGCGACTCAGGAGCCTAACTGGTCACATAGCCCCTCACTCCGTGGCCCTGTCCTGGTTTCCGGTCGGGACCATCGCTGGGTGAGGCACGCGCGCGGCCGGGCTCTGCAGACGTAGAACGGTGGATCCACCCGCATCACACCTCCCTACTTGCTGTTCATGCGCCAAGGGGGACTCCTGAGCATCGCGACTCAGGAGCCTAACTTGTCACATAGCCCCTCACTCCTTGGTCCCGTCCTGGTTTTCGGTCGGGACTATTGCTAGGTGAGGTACGCGCGGGGCCGGGCTCTGCCGGCGTAGAACGTAAGCAAGTAGGAAGGAAAAGTGCTAATCTCAAGGAATTCAAAAGCAAATATTACAGTCCACACTGTTATTTCAATGCCAAACGCAAGTTTAAACGCCTCCCTGAGGCATGATACGTATGCAGGAATTAAAAGCAGGACAGGAGCCATGACGGAGTCACTTGGCGGAGGGGGAGCAGCACGGAGCGGGTTCGCCTCACGGAGCAGCGGGGTCGGCAGCGCCTTGCTCCGGCTTGGTGCTGAAGGCCCGGAACTTCCCCAGCAGAGCCTCCGCGTGACCCTTCACGGCCTCGGCAGCGGCAGCGGCACGCTCACCGCTCACTGGCTCCAGCAGGCTGTCGAGGTCGACACCGGGATCGTGAAGGTAGATGTGGGCGAGGACCCGCGTCAGTGCTGCAGAAGACATGACACGCACCTCGGCCTCGGCCATGGGGCCAAGGCCAAGGGCGACATCTTCAAGAGCGTGAACCAGGAAGGGAAGCAGCTTGGCGGGGCCGTCCTCGGCGCCGGCCAGCGGGCTCTCCAGGCTGCTGTCATAAAGCATCCTCAGCGAGGAGCGAGCCTTCGCCTCCAACTCCGTGAAGGCCGCGCGGTCCTCGGCAAGAACCAGGGCCTTGCCATCCAGCTCGGCCTTCCTCGCCCCCAACTCCTGCTCCAGCGCGCCTAGGCGGTCGCGGCGCTTCCTGAGCTTGGCCTCCTGGCCCTCGATGGCTGCCTCGCGAGCCTTCACACCTTCTTCCTGCTCTTGGCAAAGGCGGACCTCTTCCGCGAGCCGATCCCGCAGGCCTTGCAGCTCATCCTCTAGCGCCTTGCAGCGACCGCGGACGTCGACCACCTCCCCCAAGGCTGCATTGCGGACAGCCTTCGCCTCCAGGACGGCCTGCTTCTCCTTGTCGCATGCCGTCGAGGCCTGGACCAGCGCCGCCCGTATCGAGGCGTCAGCGCGAACCCATCCAGAAGCCAGCTCCAAACGCCCGGCCACAAAGCGGGGGTCGGAGCCAAGAAGATCCTTCCGCAGTCGGTCCAGCTCAGCAACATCATGATCCAGAACGGCAGAAGGAGTCAGAGAGATAGCGGCCGGTGGAGTAGGAGGAGAAGGCGGCAGCGCAGCCGCATCATCCTGAGGCGGAGTCTGCCGCGCCCCGACAGCTGTAGTGGCGGCGGCAGGCAAGAGCACCTCGGGAGCCACTTGGGCCGCGGGGGCTGAGCTTGCCCCAGCCGGCTCAGCCAGACCTCGCGAGGACGACCGGGCAGGAGAAGCCTGTGCGTCGCGGTCACCTTCCTTCGCGGGCAGAAGCGCCGCCACGGATGGAACCTCGGGAGCCCCCTTCGGCTTCTTTGCTGCGGGCGCCAACCTATCCAAAGATGCGGACGTCAAGCCTCAGAAGCAGAGCAAGAGATAAAGACAAGAATCGAATGCTTACGGGTCGTTGCCAGTGAGCTCAAGCGGCCTCCGGCCAAATTTGAAGCCTGAAAGCCGGCTGGAAGGGTCAACCTCGGGAAGCTATGAGGCGGAAGGTGCGTCTGCGGTTCGCCCTGGGGCCGGGGGAGACCCGCGGGAGATCAACCCGGTCCTGTCCTTCTTCGGGATCGGGGGCGAGCTCCCGCCGTCCTGATCATCGTCGTCTTCGTCATCATCCTCATCGTCATCATTCGGAGAGAGGCGGAGAACGCGGGACCTGCGCCGGGGGAGGGGATCCCTCGACTCTCCGTCAGTCGCCTCGGAGTCAGGCCCTCTTCTGCGCTCCCCTCCCTCTTCCTCTTCGCTGGAGTCGCCGGAGGGCACGTCCACCGGTTCCTCGGGAGCTTCCAGGGGCACTGGCCCATCCCCATTGAAGACGGGCATGGACTTCACCACCCGCTCCCAGTCGTTGCGGAGGAACAAGGGCGTAGGAGAGCCCTCCAGCCTCGCCACATTGCCCCCGACCAGAGATTGGAGAACCGCAGCCAGGTCTTCGGCGGCCAAGGCCGCGGGGTTCGGACGAGGCCTCCACATTGGAAGCGAGCACTACCGAAGCGGAGCCAGCCGGTGCTCCAGGAACTCCCTCAGCAGCGACGCGCCGGTCAGCTTTGCCACCGCCATGTCGGTCGGCCTCAGATCCGCGTCCATCTTCTCCAACACCATCTTCGCGCGGGGATCCATGAGCTCCGCTTGACCCCAGTCGCTGGAGCTCGTGGGCTGCTCCGTGGGAAGGATCAGCCGAGGGTGGATGCGCCCAGCATCCACCAAGATCCACTTGCTCCTGAAGCCCTCAATTCTCTTCCCAGAGTTCGAGATGGCAATGGCGCCGCCAGACGCGACGAAGCTCGCGCACGCGGAAGCGGTCCCACGAGAGGTCCGAAGGTAGAAGTAGTGGCACAACAAGGCCACCGAGGGCTGTACCCCAACATGTGCTTCGCAATAATAAGCAAAGATTGCCAGGAGAAGGACGGAGTTAGGATGGAGATGCAGAGCCTGTAGCTTGTAATGGCGGAGGACAGAGAAGAAGAACTCGGAGAAGGGAGGCACCAGGCCAGCAACAATGGCACTTACGAAGAGCGGATAGAAGGTGCTCCTTTTACCCTCAGGGGTGGTGGAGCCAGCCTTGAACACCTTCTCCCCATCGATGCCCCACGCCGTCGCCATCCGGCGCAACTGGGCAAGGCCCGCCTCCGACACGTTCGGCGAGTCCAGGGCAGACGAGTACCAAGCTGCGGCCGGGGGCTGACGAGGCGCCATGGCTCCCTAGGCCGCGCGGCCAGAGAAGATCTGGAAATCTCAGAGGAAGGAAGGAGAGGCGCAAGAAAGGGGATCTGAGCAGCAACGGAGAAAGCAAGAAGCAGGGCCTAGGCGGATGCCACTCCTTTATCAACTCGCGCGGTTACTGAGGCGCCCACGTCCAGTCAACCACCACGCAGCACCCAAGGCCGCAGGCTGTTAGGGCCCGCGGCGCTTCGCCCTTGCCCTTCCGCCTCCCTGCACGGCCAAGTCCGGGCGCGCCTTGGGCCCGGGGGCTACTGTCGGCATTCTAGGAACGGGGGTCCCCAGACTTGCCTGCCTGCGGCCTGCGGTGTGGCTCAAAGGGGGGCCCAGCACGGCCCATCTTCACCAACACAAACCCAAGACCCTCGCGAGGGGCCAAGCCTCACGGGGCGGATGACACGAAGCTTCCTCAGGCACGGCCTCGTCAGGCTGCCTCACGAGGAGGCGGAGAGATCAAGGCGGGGTACCTCACGAGGTGCCCATGACGCAAGCCATGACAACTCAGGGCGCCAGGTGGGTGCCAGCCCGCGCAGCGTCCTCCTTTCCTCTTTGGTGCAAAGGGGGCAAGCGCAGCCGCGGAGTACCGAGGCATCAGGCAAAGGTTGCCATTTCGGTGCAACGAGACCAAGACCAGGAGGACTACGAGACGGAGGTCACCGTGGAGCCCAAGACGGCGTCATCACCAGAGCTTTGCGCAGGCGAAGACTACTTTTGTCAGGATAGCTTATACTTGCTGTCCCCCTTCAAATTAGCCCGCCATTGTTGGCTCCCTTCCCGCTCAATATTTGGGGAGAGGACCAGGGCCTCTATAAATAGGACCAGCCACCCACATAGCTAGAGGAGAAAAAAAAGAGGATGAGAAAGAGAGAGAGAGAGAGAGAGGTGGCTGAACTCCTCCCAGCAGTTCATCGCCTCAGCCAAGAACAGACCCTCGTGAGGCTGTTCTTCCTTGTATTGTTCATCATCATCAGCCCAAGAGGCAATCCACACAACACACACTGGAGTAGGGTATTACACCACAACGGTGGCCCGAACCAGTATAAATCCTGTGTCTCTTGTGTTGCTCTTTCCTTAGTTCAGATCGTAGCGTGGCAGAGGGGTGCAGGTAGGTAGGAGGCGAAATCTCCTCGCGCACCATATTGTTCAAACCTCAAGGGTCTGCCGGAACCCGAAATCCGACAGAACCCGCTGAGCCATCCCCCCAAGCTTCACCTTCTCCGCTGGACCTGGGCTCATCGAGCTCGAGCGGTACCCCTACTACCAGACCAGTCGGTGGAGTGGTCCGTTCCATAGGACACCTCGAGCCTATGCGCCTGCTGTCCCTTCTTCATGAGTCCTTCTGGGGCACATCTGGCTTGTCCCGCGTTCCTCCTTTGATCATAGATGGTGAATGGCTGAAGTCTGTCTTTGGCTCCTCCTCTGTGGGTGGACCGATGCCAGGCCGGATTCCCAGAGAGGTCCGTTCGGTGATGGCTAGGGCGCCAACCCCCAACTCCGCACCGGGAGGGGGCTTGCCGCCTCGGGGCCCTCCACATGCTCCGGTTGAAGAGGGTGATGTGAAAGACGTGCTCAGGCACGCTCGGGAGCGATGTGCCCTTCGCGAAGAGTTCCTCCAGAGGGCGGCGGATGCGGTGAGCCGGATTGGGGCAGAGCTTGCTGACGAGGATGTGCACCTCGAGGCCGAAGGTTTGTGCCTTGCTGAGGAGAGGCGCAAACTAAAGGTAGCCATCGCCCTCGCGCATCACCAACGTGATCTCGAGAACACGAAGGCTGAAGCGTCGCTGGCAGCTTCACGGGAGGCCTGCTCCCAGGCCATTGAGGAGGCTCGGGAGGCAGACCGACGGTGCAAGGATGCGGAGGAGCACGCACGGGAGCTACAAGCCTGGAGCAACTCCCTGGATCAGCAAGTGGAACTACGCCAGGCGACCCTTGAGTCGATGGGGGTGGCCTCTGTTGAACGGGCGGAGCTTCTGAAGCGCGAGGAGGCGCTGATGCTGGAGGCCGCCGAGCGTAACCTTGACCTTGAGTGGTTGGAGACGAGGGAGCTCCTGGTGGCCCTGGCGGAGGATGACGTTGCCGCACGCGAAGCCCAGGCCCATAAAGAAGTCGATCGCCGCGTGGCGGAAGCTCGCTCGGCCTTCGAGCACAAATACAAGACGAGGTTGGGGCTGATCAAGGCCGAGGCTGAGGGCAGGACTGCAGCCCTCATGGCCAAACTGACCGAAGTGAGGCAGCGTGTGGACTCCTCAACAACCGCCCTCAGCGCGGTGCAGGCGGAGCTGTCCTCTTCCCGGGCTGAGCAGCTTCTTCTCCAACAGAGGGTTGATGACGTCGAGGCCGTCACGCAGCAGAATGAGGACGAGATCCGTCGGCGGCGGGTTCTGGAGCATGTGCATGCCCCCATGCTTCAAACGCTCAGAGAGAGGGCCAACACAGCTTTGGGCTATATCTGCGAGGCTGCCGCTAAGGAGCCGCACAAGGTCAACTACGCTGGAAACCTCCAATTTTTCACCGATGTGGTGACGCTTCTGGAGAACCGATCCGAGAGGTCCCGTTGGCTTGTCGAAGAGAGGAGCCGAGCCTTGCTCGGGCGTGCCTTCTCCCGCGTCTTCAGCCATCTACAGGACAGGGACCCCCACTTCGACTTCGACGCTACCATTGCACCCGTGCCCATTGCCGTCCAGGGCGACCTGGCACGTTGGGTGGAGGACAACATGGACGCCCTCGTCAGGGCCTTTGCGTCTGATGACGATGGCGTGGTAGTGGGCGCCAATGAAGGCGGCATTGTGGACGAGCCTGGCACTGATGGAGATGCTGGCGGTGGCGGCAATGTCGACGATGCCAGTGATGCCTCCGAGGATGCCCAAGAAGACGCGGTGAGTGATATGTCCGACTGACCGCATGTCTCTGCTCTTTAACCTGCATGAAGAAGGTTCGGGCCTGGCCCTGAAGGATGTAAGAGCATTTTGGGAGGGGAAGCCCCTCATGTAAAGGTTTGCAGTTAGTACCCTGGTAAGCATAATGTTGCGTGTGAACTTAGCCGCTGGCCCGGTGATGGGTCAGCTGACTTGTGTACCTTCCAACCCCGACGAGTCCCGAGCGGGCCTGCGGGGGCTGCTGCACCTCGGGTGTCTTCTAATTAACTTGTAGATTCCGCGATGAAAATCTCCGGAAAGGGTGCGGTAACAGCGGTCCTGGTTGTAAACGTGCCTGGCCCGGCCCAGCTCGTGAGGGGCTCGCGAGGGGGGGGGGGAAGCCGATGTTCACTTTGGACGCAAAGCCAAAGCCAGAACGCGAGAGATTGCTCGAACGAGACTAAACACCCCTTCCCCCAAACACACGCAAGCATCGAGCTCAAATCCAACTTAAATCCAAATCGAAGAACTTGTCAACAAGGAAAGGCAAATGCAAAAGGCCGCGTCCGGCACCTAGTCTAGTCTTCGACGTCTTCTCACCAGTGCGGAGCTAAGTGCTGCCACTGGGCGTGGGCGGGAGCCCCCGAGGCCCGAGGGCGGCTCTCCGGAGACTCCGGGGCATGTACATCCCCACTCATTATTACATGAGAGTGTCACGGGTGGCGAGCTTCACAGGCACTGGGCCTTCTTCACAGGTACCGGCCTTGCTTCATATCGCTAGACGAGGGCCCCACCTTGCGCCACACTTTGCCGCCATCGACGGCGACCGGAAACCAGGACGACGCCAATGAGGAAGAGCGGTCACCAGCGGTTTCTCCGACGACCACGGGTCCCCTGCCGGGGGCAGGGCTTGGGGCACCTCCCCGACAGGGGGCCTACCTCCTGAGAACGCCTTGCTCCAACCATCACGGGGACGAACCCCAATCTCGCCCCCTCTCCTCCAGCCCCCTGCGCCCTCCTTCTGAGGGGTATGAGGCTGCAGAATTGGGGCAGCCACCTGCTGCGGCGACCTGTATCTCCTGCGACCCATGGTTAGCATAAGCTTGCTCCTGAGGGATGAGTGGTACTCGATAGTTGCCGCCGACGGTGCGGTCGTCGAGGTTCTCCTGGGGTTCCTGAAAGAGCTCAGCTCCTGGTGTCTCCTCACCCCAGCCTGGCCCGAGGAATGAGCCATGATCTTCTTCCAGTGCGCACCCCTGATCCACCATGCGGGGCACATAAGCTTCTGGGGCCACCGCCTCGTGCGCCTCGCCGTAGCATCCTGTATGCCATGCAGCCTGGCTTGGAGCGCCGTCTTGGGGGTGATGGCGCGGTGGTCCGTCGAAGCCGAAGGCCGCGCCGTGCACCCCTTCTCCGGCCTGAGAGAGGGGCTGGCGTGACTTGTCGCCCAGTGCCGGCGGAGGTGTTGGCGCTGGATGGGCCCTGGAGTCCGCCGGAAGTTGCGCGCGTGCGCACGATGCCACCATGCGGCCTGCCTTGGGCCTGGGGTGGCAGCTGGACACAGAAAGGAGGTGTTCCTGAGGCGGCGGTGTCCAGGAGCTCGACTACTCGCTCCAACAACACGTCGCGGCCGCCCTCCAGCAGTCAGCACCGTAGCAGCTCTCGGGCCACTGTGAGCGCGGCCCTGGAATTCGCTTGCTCCCGTTGGGTGTACGGCGCTGTGGCCGCGGCGTGGTCTGAGGCCCTTGCTGCGGCCCGCACATACCATGGTGTGAGGGCAGTCGGTGGGCAGAGCGCAGGCTGCCTGAGGTGCAAGGTTGAGGTCGCCCTAGGCTGGTGCCACGGCGTGGGCGGGCCACGCTGCCCAGCGGTCGGCGTTGGCAGCCGGGTCACCTGACATCTGAACAGCGAGGCGACGAAACATGATGCGGAGGAAGAAGGATTCCGACGCACCCCTACCTGGCGTGCCAAATGTCGGATTTCGGGTTCCGGCAGACCATTGAGGTTCGAACACTGGGGTGCACGCGGAGATCTCTCCCCTACGGATCTGCGTCCAATCTCCTCACGTGATTTGAGCTGGAAACAATGAACAACACAAGGGACACAAGGTTTATACTGGTTCGGGCCACCGTTGTGGTGTAATACCCTACTCCAATGTGTGGTGTGGTGGATTGCCTCAGGGGCTGATGAGGAACAATACAAGGGAAGAACAACCTCGCGAGAGGTGTTCTTGAGCTAGTGCGATGAACTGCTGGGGTGAGTTCAGTCGCCTCTCTCTCTCTCTGCTAGGGCTCTACCAGATTTCTAGATGTCCCTCTATCTCTCTTTTTCGGTCCCTCCTTCCGGGTGTCCTCTACTCTGTGGTGGCTAGCTCTATTTATAGAGGCCCTGGGCCTCTCCCCAAATAATGGGCGGGAAGGGCGCCAACAATTGGCCATTTTGAAGGGGAACATCTAGTACAAGTTATCCTGACCAAAGGTGGTCTTCGGCTGCCAAAAGTACTCGTGATGACGCCGTCTTGGGCTCCACGGTGACCTCCTTCCTGCCGCTCTGTTGGTCTTGGTCTTGTTGCACCGGAATGGTAACCTTTGCCCGATGCCTTGGCCTGTGCTTGCCCCCTTTGCACCAAAGGGGAAACAAGGACACTGCACAGGCCGGCACCCGCGTGGCGCCCGCCTGGTCTCGATCGTCATGGCTTGCGTCACGGGCTCCTCGTGAGGTACCCCTGCCTTGATCTCTCCGCCTCCTCGCGAGCCTGCCTGGTGAGGCTGCCTCTGAGGAAGCTTCCTGTCGTCCGCCCCACGAGGCTTGGCCCCTCGCGAGGGTCTTGAGCTTGAGCTGATGAAGATGGGCATCGCTGGGCCCCCACTTGAGCCACGCTGCAGGCCGCAGGCAGGCAAGTCTAGGGACCCCCGTTCCCAGAACGCCGACAATGTCCTACTCCTGCCGTGCCGTCATCCACCCCACCTGAGGTGCACCATCGATAGAAGCGTTCACTGCAGCAGAGATCCCCCCTGCAGACTTCCTTTCACCGCCTCAGATCATCTTCCCCATTGCCGGCAGCCACGCCAACTACATTACCATCATCGACTGAGCAGATGAACCTGAGGACTACACAATTCTGGAAGAGAGGTCGCAGTCTTTCGTGTTTGCTTACGTTATACATCAGTTATTATTACCTGCTACCTTATCATTCAATCTTGTGTTTTGAATTGCCCATGGGTCTCATATCGAGCCAGCAACGAATAGTATCTGTCTACTATCTGGTTCATCTGGGGTCTTCTATGTGGTTCATGTTGGGTGGGCAACAAACAATAGATGATCCATTGTCTATCTTTTTAGACTAAAGCTATAATCTACCTGCTATCATTAGTTTTGGATCCATCCACTCGTTTTCTACCATCAGTCTTGATTTTTTGCATGCACCCCTTAGGCCTTACAAAATCTAACTATTTTTTTTATTATGCATGTCAGATATTGTACGCAATCGTACTGAACATGTAGAGAAAAAGAGAAGACCGTTGCGTGCGAATATAATGTCATGCAGATGCCGCTCCATGGTGGGTGAAGTGGCCCCCTCCTGCATTTCCAGATTGTATTCCAAAGGAAGATAACTGTTCAGATGGAGATTTAGAAGGAGCCGACCACACCTGTTTACCACCTAACCTGGCATGCTGATGTTGATCATATCATGCATATGGCGCCTTGCATTGCTTACATTATACATCTTATATGTCATCAGCTTAGTTTAGATTTGCTTTGTGTGAATGCCACCTGTTTGGTTTCTATATCATACTCCCACCATTCCTAAATATTTGTCTTTTTAGAGATTTCAACAAGTGACTACATACGGAACAAAATGAGTGAATCTACACTCTAAAATATGTCTATCTACATCTGTATGTGGTAGTCCATTTGAAATCTCTAAAAAGAAAAATATTTAGGAACGGATGGAGTATATGGGAATTATGCAATGCCATCTTCTTTAGCCTGGCATCATATACGTGAATCATGCAATGCCATCCTGTTTAGCCAGTCATCATATATGTGAATTGTATCGTGCCATATTTTTTCCATAATGTATTCCATTTGTCAATAATGTTTATACATTCATCTACTCTTCCTGTGCATTAGCCATTTGAGTCGGTCATGGGAAAATCTGGAGTGAAAACAAGGTCTTCTGAGCAGTCAGTGCTACCTGTCGATGCAGATTTCTTGTTGGTTACAGATAGCTCCTCAGAGGAGGATTCAGAGAGAGATGACCAGTCATATCCCCCCCGAGGTGCATGCTCTAACTTGGCTGGGTTATATTGCTCATATCATGCATATGGTGTCTTGCATTGCCATGCCATCTGCTTAGATTAGACATGCTTTGTGTGAATGCCTCATGTTTGCTTTCTATATCAGATATGTGAATTATGCAATGCCATGTTTTTCAGCCAGTTATCATATATGTGAATTATGCACCGCCATGGAGCCAGACATCATATATGTGAATTATGTCATGCCATCTTTTTTCATTACGTATTCCATTTGTCGACAATCTGTGTATATTGAACTACTATTCATGTGTATCAACCATTTGAGCCGGTTATGGAAAAATCTGGAGCGAAAACAAGGTCTTCAGAGCAGGCAATGGTACCTGTTGAAGCATATATCTCGATGGTTACAGGGAGCTCCTCAGAGGAGGATTCAGAGACAGATCACCAGTCCTACATCCCACCTGAGGTGTATGCTCTAAGTTGCAATGTTTATACTTCTCATATGATGCATACGGTGTCTTGCATTACTTAGTTTAGACATGATATGCACAATATTGAATTCTGTCTGCTTAGTTTAGAGATCATACATGCGAGTGCCAGCTGCTTAGTATATGAATCAATTATGTCAATTATTTCATGACATCCTGTATACTTAGACAACATGTATGTGAATTATTTCATCCCAACCTATTTTAGAAAGACATCATATAGTTTTTTCATGTCATCCTGTTTAGGTACTCATCATATGTTGAATTATGCCATTATATCCTGTTAAGTTATCCATCATATATCTGAAACTGTGTCATGCTATCTTGTTTAGTTAGGCATCATATATGTGAAATTTTGTCATGCTGTCCTGTTTGGTTAGACAACATATATATGAATTACCACATATGTCTATCATACAATGTCTGTACGTTCAATTTCTTTTCTTGTTTATCAACCATTTTAATTGGAGGGGTGATGGCAGTATCTAAGGGAGCAAAACCCCGTTCTTCACAAAAGACAGTGCTACCCGTCGATGCAGATAGAACCATGGTTGTACTGGCCCACAAACTAGCCCCACCACACATAATCGAGACTCTTCCAGATTGCACACTTACACCGCTGGGCAGAGAACCAGCTACAACCCATCTAACCGCAACCCCAGCAGATAGTAACCCACTTATAGTTGACAAAGCACCATGTCCACCACAGAGTACCCCCACACGAGCAGTTTGTAAAGTTACTGTAGTGCCCAAAGCACGAAGACCACCACATCTAACCCAAACTCCACATTTAAAGCAGAAGAGCAACTGTTCTCAGGTCAGATTCCGTAGCTATGGTCCATACTCCTTTGCTGTTGCATCATTGTATTTACTCATACCAACTACTTTTGAATTTGAAGGATCCAATTGAAACTCCAATGCCGCAATAGGTATGTTTTAAACCTGTTTATTTAACTGGATTGCTGTTCTAACTTCTTGCTCTATGTTGATTTCAGTTTAAGTTGTATAAACAGTATGTTCTCATGTGATGCACATTACAAGTGCTGCCAATGCTGTGTAGTTTATCACACTTATATTCTGTCTGTGCTGCTGTGTCTTAAAAATATATGAGTTGAACTGTGTCTCTATCTTGATTAGGGAACATAAACTAGAATGATATGGACAATACAGTGACCATAGTACATAGATATATGTTTGTTTCATGCTGTTATCATGTCCACCTTACTACTGAACCGGCTTACCAAAATGAGTTTCGTATACTACAAGCTAAACCTGTGATGTGTCTGCTTGTTTCTCTTGTAGTATGCAAACAGAATATTGGAGAAGAGCACCCCACTAAGCAATGGTAGAGAAAGTAATGCAGATAAGGTTCAAGATAGTGAGACAACCCTGTTGGTCTCCAAGAAAGGTGATAAAAATGATCTTGTAGACAGTGAGAAAACCCCACAGTCCTGCGTTGATGTAATGTTTGAGTTACTGGCTAGTACCATTGGCACAAGCTCTTCGAACTCGCTGCCTGAATCACTTCGGCTTCTTCAGTCTCAGCTACAAGCTGAAAGGCATCAGTCAGCTGTGCTGCGGCAAGAAGCCGAAGGACTGAGGAAGTCCCTGCAGAATTCAGATGCGTACTTTCTTGTGCAACAGCAAGCGCTGGAGGATTTAAGCGCCAAGCAAGAGAAAGTTAATAAGCTTGCTAAGAATCTTGCCAGCATTATGGGTACCCAGGATATTGTTCCTTGAACTCTTCTAAAGTGGTTTTAGTTCTGGACTTGTTTTGCTGCGGCGTTTATATGCTGCTTTGTTCCCGATATTTGCACTGGTGGCGAACTTTGATGCCCAGTGGATGTAATATGTGTAATAGCCGTGATAGCCTAGCATCAGTTGCTTGCTTATT
Source organism: Triticum aestivum (assembly GCF_018294505.1). NCBI lineage: Eukaryota > Viridiplantae > Streptophyta > Magnoliopsida > Poales > Poaceae > Triticum > Triticum aestivum. The sequence goes on from NC_057797.1 coordinate 611,915,849, forward strand.
TATTTCCTTGTTGTCTTGTTTATTTGTTTGCTTGTAGTCAGTGTAGTTCTTTTTCAACGGTTTGCTAGTGGCTGCAATAACCTACTTTTTAAAACTAGGCCACAATAACCATGGGCTAATATTTACTGTAGTGACACTGGGCCTCCTACGGGCCGTAGAAATAGTGGGCCTTCTACGGGCCGTAGAAACAGTAGGCCTTCTATGGGACGTAGAAACAATGGGCCTTCTACGGGCCGTAGAAAGAATGGGCCTTCTACAGGCCGTATCATCAATGGGCCTTATACGGGCCGTATGATCGATTGGCCAAACATGGGCCAATAACAGGCTACATTATGGCCGTAAATGGGCTAGAGTTGGAATCGCTCGTTCATGGGCCGACCATAACGGGCCATCGTTAATAGGCCATATTTGATGACGCTATGAAAACGGCCCAACGTATTAACGTACCACAAATGGGCCGACTGTAACCACGGGCTGAATTTGGCCCACAAGCAGAAAATGACAGTAACGGGTCGTAAGTAAACGAATGCTGGAAATGAGCCCAAGAATAAATGGGCTCTGAGAAGGCCAAAAGATAACATGGGCTGGAAACGGCCCAACGGAATAACAGGCCGTTAATGGGTATAAAGTGATACACTGTTCATTACGGGCCAGTTTCACCACGGGCCATTAATGGGTGTAAAGTGATACACTGTTCATTACGGGCCAGTTTCACCACGGGCCGTTAATAGGCCAAGAGTTACATAGGGCCTCATATGGGCCGAAAGACGTTATGGGCCATACATGGGCCAGAAGTGAAAACGGGCTGGAATCATATTGGATGGCCCAGATGATGCTACTGGGCCTAATTCGGATAGGGCGTAATGGGCCTTTGGTTAGCGGACTGTAAATGGGCTATATGCGAACATGCCGTTAACAGGCTTTCCATGGGCTGGCCCGCCACCTTTTGACCAAGTAAAACGGGCTGGCCTTTTCACAGGAATGGGCCTCTGTTGGGCCATGCCATGTGTCGACATATCATAGGTGCCTTCTGTCCAATGAGTGGATGACATCTGTCCCAATGAAAATCCACATTGGTCAGGGTTGTTAACGGGTTATCGGATCCAAAACCCAACCCGATAGCTTAACGGCGTTCCGTTACGATGGATGCCACGTGTCGGTCACCCTTGACGAAATCACTTCTGTGACGCGCGATTTATAGTCATGGAAGTGCACACTTCCATGATGATAATTTTGGTAATGTCATGGAACACTTCTACGATAGCACAGGTATGACTATCTTGATTCTGTCATAAAATCGTCATGGATGTACATGCATGACAAAAAACACGGCCTACTATGACAAACACGTATCATCACGGAAGTGTATTTTTTGTAGTGTATGGAGATGCCCATCGATTGATGTTAATGCAAGGAGTAGGGATTGCCATGCAACAGATGCACTAGAGCTATAAATGTATGAAAGCTCAACAAAAGAAACTAAGTGGGTGTGCATTCAACTTGCTTGCTCACGAAGACCTAGGGCACTTGAGGAGGCCCATTGTTGGAATATACAAGCCAAGTTCTATAATGAAAAATTCCCACTAGTATATGAAAGTGATAAAATAAGACTCTCTATCATGAAGATTATGGTGCTACTTTGAAGCACCAGTGTGGCAAAGGATAGTAGCATTGTCCCTTTTATAATTTTTTTATTTGGCCTTCCTTTTTTTGGAACAATGCTCTATGAATGATGGTCATCAAACTTCTATTTACTTACAACTCAAGAATTACAACTCGATACTTAGAACAAGATATGACTCTATATGAATGCCTCCGGTGGTGTACCGGGATATGCAATGAACCAAGAGTGACATGTATGAAAGAATTATGAACGGTGGCTTTGCCACAAATACTATGTCAACTACATGATCATGCTAAGCAATATGACAATGATGAATGTGTCATGATAAACGGAATGGTGGAAAGTTGCATGGCAATATATCTCGGAATGGCTATGGAAATGCTATAATAGGTAGGTATGGTGGCTGTTTTGAGGAAGATATAAGGAGGTTTATGTGTGAAAGAGTGTATCATATCATAGGGTTTGGATGCACTGGCGAAGTTTGCACCAACTCTCAATGTGAGAAAGGGCAATGCACGGCACCGAAGAGGCTAGCAATGATGGAAGGGTGAGAGTGCGTATAATCCATGGGCTCAACATTAGTCATAAAGAACTCACATACTAATTGCAAAAATCTACAAGTCATCAAAAACCAAGCACTACGCGCATGCTCCTAGGGGGATAGATTGGTAGGAAAAGACCATCGCTTGTCCCCGACCGCCACTCATAAGGAGGACAATCAAATAACACCTCATGTTTCAAATTTGTTACATAATGTTTACCATACATGCATGCTACGGGACTTGCAAACTTCAACACAAGCATTTCTCAAATTCACAACTACTCAACTAGCACGACTTTTGATATTATTACCTCCATATCTCAAAACAATCATCAAGCATCAACCTTCTCTTAGTATTCAAAACACTCATAAGAATTTTTTTACTAATCTTGAATACCTAGCATATTAGGATTATTTAAGGAAATTACCATGCTATTTAAGACTCTCAAAATAATCGAAGTGAAGCATGAGAGATCAATAGTTTCTATAAAACAAATCCACCACCGTGCTCTAAAAGATATAAGTGAAGTACTAGAGCAAAACTATATAACTCAAAAAGATATAAGTGAAGCACATAGAGTATTCTAACAAATTCCAAATCATGTATGGCTCTCTCAAAAGGTGTGTACAGCAAGGATGATTGTGGTAAACTAAAAATCAAAGACTCAAATCATACAAGACGCTCCAAGCAAAACACATATCATGTGGTGAATATAATATAGCTTCAAGTAAAGTTACCGATAGAAGTAGACGAAAGAGGGGATGCCTTCCGGGGCATCCCAAAGCTTTGGCTTTCAGGTGTCCTTAGATTATCTTGGGGGTGGCATGGGCATCCCCAAGTTTAGGCTTTTGCCACTCCTTGTTCCATAATCCATCAAATCTTTACCCAAAACTTGAAAACTTCACAACACAAAACTTAAAGTAGAAAATCTCGTGAGCTCCATTAGCGAAAGAAAACAAAAGGCCACTTCAAGGTACTGTAATGAAATCGTTCTTTATTTATATTGGTGTTAAACCTACTGTATTCAAACTTCACTATGGTTTATAAACTATTTTACTAGCCATAGATTCATCAAAATAAGCAAACAACACACGAAAAACAGAATCTGTCAAAAACAGAACAGTCTGTAGTAATCTGTAGCTAGCGCAAGATCTGGAACCCCAAAAATTCTAAAATAAATTTATGGACTTGAGGAATTTATCTATTAATCATATTCAAAAATAATTAACTAAATATCACTTTCCAAATAAAAATGGCAGCAGTTCTCGTGAGCCCTAAAGTTTCTGTTTTTTACAGCAAAATATCAAGACTTTCCCCAAGTCTTCCCAACGGTTCTACTTGGCACAAACACTAATTATACACAAAAAATACAACCTAAACACAGGATATATAAATTATTTATTACTAAACAGTATCAAAAATTAAGGAATAAAAACAAAATTGGGTTGCCTCCCAACAAGCGCTATCGTTTAACGCCCCTAGCTAGGCATAAAAAGCAAGGATAGATCTAGGTATTGCCATCTTTGGTAGGCAATCCATAAGTGGCTCTCATAATAGATTCATAAGGTAATTTAATTTTATTTCTAGGAAAGTGTTCCATGCCTTTCCTTAATGGAAATTGGAATCTAATATTTCCTTCCTTCATATCAATAATTGCACCAATCGTTCTAAGGAAAGGTCTACCAAGAATAATAGGACATGAATGATTGCAATCTATGTCAAGAATGATAAAATCTACGGGCACATAATTCCTATTTGCAACAATAAGAACATCATTAATTCTTCCCATAGGTTTCTTAATACAGGAATCGCAAGGTGCAAGTTTAAAGAGCAATCATCAAAATCACGAAAACCTAACAAATCACACAATGTCTTTGGAATCATGGTAACACTAGCACCCAAATGACATAAAGCATAGAATTCATGATCTTTAATTTTAATTTTAATAGTTGGTTCCCACTCATCATAAAATTTTCTAGGGATAGAAACTTCCAATTCAAGTTTTTCTTCATAAGATTGCATCAAGGCATCAACGATATGTTTAGTAAACGCTTTATTTTGACTATAAGCATGAGGAGAATTTAGCACAGATTGCAACAAGATAATACAATCAATCAAAGAGCAATTTTCATAATTAAACTCCTTGAAATCCAAAATAGTGGGTTTAGCAACATCTAGGGTTTTAATTTCTTCGATCCCACTTTCATCAAATTTAGCATCAAGATCTAAAAACTCTGATTTTTTTGGAATGCCTTCTAGGTAAAGGTGGATCATGTTCAGTCCCATCATTATTAAGATTCATATTGCTACTTAAGCAATTTTTCTTCAATCAAAGCATTGAAATTCTTTTGTGAAGTAATAAATTATTTAATATTAGATTCAAAATCAGAGGGTGCCGGCGGGCGATGCTGATTGCTGCCAACACCTATGGGGACAGGGCCCCTTTTCGGTTCGGTGGGGGGCGGAGAGCGCACAAAGAGCGGATCGAGGCAGTGCACGTGGGGGGATTTTTACCCAGCTTCGGGCCGCACGGGTGCGTAAAACCCTACTGCTGCTTGTTTGTGTATATTGGATCCTTGCTCAGGAGCGATGGACGCTGCCAGACTGAGCGTAAGAGTGTCTCTGGGGTTGAACGAGCCGAGCTAGCCGAGTCTCTGAACTCCCCGACCTGCGGAACCCCTCCTACGTTGCGCTTGGGCCTCCTTTTATCCTCAAGGGGTCACCGACAGGGGGCAACGTAGACAAGAAGGGTAAAAATGGAAAAGGATGTGGTAGGTATAGCTACCGCTACTGTGGACACAGTGCACCCTACCTAACTCTGACGGCAGGGGACAAGGGCATTAAATGCCTGTCTGAGTCTCCTAAACAGTGCAAAAGGTGACCGTTAGGAGTGCCACCGTTTGCCACGATGGGCTTCTCTTCATCTCCGCTTGCCACCACGTACCCCTAGCTGCACGGCCTCTCGCCACGTGCGCTTTGGGAGAGTCCCAGAGCGACACGTTAGCAGGTGAGCTAGAGCGCGGGCACGCAGCGGGGGTTTCCCGCGGCAAGCTCCTTGCTGCGGCCGTCGTCTTGTCGCGTCCGGAAGCTTGTCGCTCGCCGGATCTTGCCGGGATGCAGGGCGCGTCGCAGCAAGCTTTCTTGGTATGTCTTGAGTGGCCTTCCCGGCAAGCTCCTCTTGCCGGGGTCTCGTCTCTTCCTGGCAAGCTCCTCTTGCCGGGCCTTGGTTGGCCTTCCCGGCAAGCTCCTCTTGTCGGGGCCTCGGTTGTCCTTCCCGGCAAGCTCCTCTTGCCGGGGCCTCGACTTGAATACTTTGTTCTTGAATGGTCTTCAAGGGAACCACGGAGGGTCCTGGCAGTCACCCAGCAAGCCTTGCCGCGGGGCGCTGCAACTGCCCGTGCACGAGTTCGGGGTAATAGGGTACCCCTACTCTAGTACACCGACAGGAGCCCCCGGGCCTGGGCCATACACGGTGCCGAGCGCTGTTGGGCCAGGCCCAAAACAGTGCACGGGCACGCGCGGCCTATGTCACGCCGAATCTAACTTTGCTCCCACCGCGCACGCCCAGAACGGCACGCGTCAAACGCGGCGTCGTGGGAGAGATCGTGGGAGTTTGTTCACTTGGGAGGCCAAAACGTCCGCTCCGTCCCTCTTTATAAGCAGGGGAAACAGGGGCACTTCCTCCGTCTTCGCCATTCGCCGTTGCAATCTCAGAAGCCTCCGCCGCCCTCCTCCGCTTCCAAAGTCGAAAGAGAGCAGCGCTCCGCTCCCGTTGCCGCCGCCACCACCAGCGCCGTCGATCTCCCCCACCGCCTCCGCCATGCCTCCGAAGCCTGGGAAGGGGAAGGCCACGAAGGCCGCGACCGCGAAAGCTGTGAAGTCGACCGAAGCGCAGCGGCTTGAGGCGCTGTGGAAGGAGCGGGCCACCTTCCCCCCCGAGCTCTCCACGGAGGAGCTGAGGGAGTGGTACTATCTCTTCTGGTCGACGGAGACGCGGGCACATCCGCGCACGAAGGTACTCTCCGCCGTCGCCTCACGAGCAGCTCCAGCTAACGGATATCCTTTCTTCGCCGTGTTCTTCTACTGCGGTCTCTGCCCACCATTCTCTGACTTCTTCTGTGATATCATGAACACCTACGGACTCCACCTCCTTGATTTCACCCCCAACGCTGTTCTGACCATGGCAGTTTTCGCCCATCTATGCGAAAACTTTGTCGGAGTCCACCCCAACGTAGCTCTCTTCCGACATTTCTTTATGCCTCGTGTCGAGAGAGGGGAACCTCTTGCCGGCGGGATTGCCTGGATCTCGCGGGCCGGCAAGAAGGAGACCTATCTGGAGGGGGAACTCCGCAGCAAGTGGGACGAGTGGAGAGCAGATTGGTGCTGGGTTGTAGAAGAGAGCCTGCAGCCGTTCACCGCCCTGCGCCAAGCCTCAGCAGTGCGCGGCAATGACTGGAGCGCTCTGTCCGCGGATGACGACAAGCTGACGATCGCCACCACTCGGATCTTGCGTCTCAGGCTTGCCGGATTGACTGTAGGAGCTGTCGGCGCAGATTTCCTTCGCCGGCGCATCGCCCCTCTGCAGGCGAGGGGGAGACCTGCCTGGGAATTTGGAGGCCCGGCGGATATAATGAGGTTGCGTCCAGGCCTTAACTTCAATTTCACCGTCCTAGAGTTGGACGAGATGCTTAAGGAGATATTCAAGCATGACCCACAGCATCCCGAGTGGTTCAGGTTGCCGGCAGGCATCATTCCTCTGTGCAACAACTCCTCGCGCGACCGTATCTGCGCAATGATGACGTTGTGTGACTCGCACGGGATCGCTCCAACTTGGCAAGAGCCCGCCGGCGACTTCGTGCAGCAGTTCTTTGACAGCCTCGTGGAGGTGGCGGTGAATGCTGACGAGAAGAAGCTCCTCACCCGCGACACCACTGAGCAAGAGATGGAGCGCATCGCCACCAGGGCGGAAGAGGCGGCGGCAGCCGCGGCTGCGGGTGAATTCGGGTTCACCGTGGAGGAAGCGGACGCGGCGTTGGCGATGAGCATTGCCGAACGGGAGCAGCCCGAAGAGGAAGAAGAGCTCGCCGCGCCCGACGCCGAGTCGAACGAGCCCGCCGAGAGTACGGGCGGCCCGCCACCTCCGGGGAGCTTGCCGGGAGCAGGACCCGGAACGCAGCCCCCAGTGCAGCCAAGAAGGCGCCTCAGTAGGATCGGGGATGCAGCAGGGCGGCAAGCTGGTCAACAGCCGCAGGGCCGCACGACGCGCTCCACTTCGGCAAGTGCGGTCGCCGCGGGGGCGCCTCCCGTCGCAGTGGCAACTGGGGCGGGGTCGCCTCGGGCTGGCGCCGCGGTCCCCTCCAAGCGGCCAAGGGATCCCACTCCTTCACCTCGCCGCCCCGGGAATGGGCCGAACTTCGACCTCTCCGCGCTCAGCTCCGATGAGGAAGATGAAGAAGAGTAAGATTCCCTTGCTTGTTCTTGTAGTTCTTCAACTCGCTGATCTTGTCTCGCATCGGATCTGATCCATCCTGGGCTCTCCTTTTCAGGACTCTGGCCCAGAGGGCGGAGAAGAGGGCCAAGGCGCAGGTGGTGGTCATCGAGGATGAGCCCACTGCGATGACAGGAGGCGCGCCTGAGACTACCTTGCCGGACCCGGCCATCACTTCGCAGGGCAGCCCCCAGCGCAGCCCCCAGCGTAAGCATACGGTTTACTTTCTGCTTCTGGATGCGCGTGGTTGCTCTTTTCCTTTGTTGACATCCGATCTCTGTTTTGCTTGTGCAGGAGCAGAACAACTTGACCAGGAGGGCGTAGTGATCTCCTCCGACTCGTCGTCTGCTTCGACTACGCCGCCAAGGGCGGACTCCCCGGCAAGGGAGCGTCCTCCGGTAAGGGAGGAGCCTCCGGCAAGGGAGGAGTTTCCGGCAAGGGACAGCGCTAACGATCCGCTGGTGGTGGAGGCCACGACGGCAGATCCTAGCACAGGTAGCCCTCCTTGCCCGAAACTTTCCTTGTAGTCTTCTGCCAGATTTCTCTTCTCGAACACTTGTTTGATTTCTCCTTCTTCTTTGGTCGTCAGACCCACCCTCCACGGATCCGATGGAGACCAAGGCGGTCGGCGAAGAAGACGCACGCGGCAATACTGATGATGCCGCGGCCACCGAAGAAGGAGCCGGCGCTAACGTGCCCGCCGGCGAAGAGGCCGCCAAGGCTGCCGCCGAGGAAGCTGGCGAGGGATCTGGCGATCGCACTGACGGCCCTGAGGCCGCAGGAGCGTCAGGCGCTGCACCAACCGCCGATCCCTCCGCTACTGCCGCAGCGCCAGGCTCCGAGGAGCCCCAGCCCGGCGCCTATCTGAAGGCTGGCGAGGCTATCTTCATCAAGCTCCCCTGGGCGTCGAGCTCCAGGGCGCCGGTGGAAGGAGAAATTCTGGATGGAGAGGTGCTTGCTTCCGCCGGGTTGTCGATCGTCGACGCGCCGGGAAGCAGCAGTGAAGAGCCCGAGGAGGAGCGGCTGCTGCGGAGGCTGCTGGCGCTCTATCGCGCCCGCCAAGTCAAGCTGGAGTCCCAGGAAGCGCTTGCCGTGAGGGCGAGCGTGGACATAGAGAAGCGTGCGGAGGAGCTCCGGGGTTTTCGTCAAGAAACTCTCCGGGCCTTGGCGGAGGAGCGGGAGCAGCTTGTCGAGGAACGGAAGGCCTTCCTTCTCGAGAAGGCCGAAGCTGAAGAACAGCAGCGGCTCACCGGCGAGAAGCTATACGCGCGAGAAGGCGAGCTGACTCAGCGGAAAGTGAACCTCGACAGCCACGAAGAGGAGCTTGCCGCGCGCGAACGGGCACTTGGCGGGACGCTCCAAGAGGCAAAGGATGCGGTTGCGACTGCCGAGACCGCCAAGAAAGAATTGGAGGCAAAGGTGGCGCAGCTAGAAACTGATCTGAAGGTTGGTGGCGAAGAGCTTGCCGCCCTCAAGCTAGAGCGCGAGAAGGACGCCCTTGCCCATGGTGAACTGCAGGGCCGACTCGCCGAGAGGGGCAAGGAATTGAGCACCGCCAAGGATTCCAATGCCGATCTGACGCTGAAGTTGGCCACCTTGACGGAGACGTTGGACAGCGCCAGGAAACGGGAGGCAGACTTGAAGAAGGACATCGAGGCCAACGAGGCGCTGCTAGCGAGGGCCGCCGAAACCCAGAATGTTCTCAGAGATACTGTGGAGCTCTGGACGGAGGGCCTCGTGGACATTGCTGTAGTTATCGAAGAGGAGCTGGTGCAATTGGGGGTGGAAGGCTTCGGGTATCCATCCGACGAGAACCTCCAGCCCAGCGCCAAGCTCACTCTGTTCTTCAAGGGCGTGGCGGCAGCGCTTCAGCAACTCCGGGAACGGATCCCAAAGCAGTTGGCCGACGAGTCACGCTCAATTTGTGCCGGAGTTCTGGAAAAGGTGCTGGTGAAGGTGGCCTTCCGCAATCCGGGCCTCAACCTCACCAACGTCCTCAGGAAGCTGCCGGCGGATGCTGACCTTGACGCACTTAAGGCCCTCGTCGCACCCATCGTCGACAGGGTGAACGAGGTCAAAAGGGTTGACGGCGGTCGCGTAGATTAGGCCGTTCATTTTCTTCTTTTCTTGTCGCTGCCAGTCATGTCATGGGAACACTTTATTAGAGGCGCGACAAGTTATTCTTGTAATATAACTCTATCTTAGGCAAAACATTGCTGTGTTACTTCCTTTACTCGATTCTTGGCTTTGTATGGTCCTGCCCTACGCTTTTTAGGGAAACTTCTCGGTGTAGGCATTCTTGCCGCGAGCGCCGAGTGCGGAACTTCAGCAGCCTGCTGGTGAGGCCGCTACCGACAAGCAACCTTGTCGCAACTAGTTGCAGCTCACTTAAGTTGTTGAGTGGACTCGAAACAAAGTAAGGGCGCTAGCGGCTCACTTAAGTTGCTGAGCAGACTCGAAGCAAAGTAAGGGCGCTAGCAGCTCACTTAAGTCATTGAGCGGACTCGAAACAGAGCAAGGGCGCAGCTAGCTATGAATTGGTTCCTCCGCGCACAGGTTTTCCATACAAAGCACGGTCGTTCAAGGAAAATAACTCAAAAACTGATTGCTCAAGCTTTAGCAACTTAGCTTTTCTGTCGTCTGCTTCCCGGCAAGGAGAAACTCCTTTTTTTTAACGGCCTGGTCCACACCATTATCCTCTCCTTCCCTCCCGGTAAACCTTGTGGGCGAGGGAACCTTCCTTCTTTTGAGAAAGAGACAGAGAAATAAAGCAATGATATGGAGCCTTGGGCTCGTTATCGCTTACCGGGGTCTGGTGCTGCACAAAGTGTCAGATAATATATGCGAAAAAGGATCATAGCATAAGGAAACTGACAAGATGTGCGGTGCACATGAACTTTACTAGTGCACGGGGTCTGCGCCCGGCTCTGTAGAAAGGATTACATGCAACAGCGGCAAGACTTGTACAGAAAGGTGGTTGCCGGACAGGGTCCGACAACCGCGCCTTATGGGTAAAACTTACGAAGATGCTCGATGTTCCAGGAGTTGCTCACCGGAATGCCATCTTCGGTCTCAAGGCGGACAGCGCCGGGCCTAGTGACTCGTTTCACCCGATAAGGGCCTTCCCACTTGGGCGTCAACTTGTTGGAATTCTTGGCCGACTGAACGCGCCGAAGAACAAGGTCGCCTTCCTCGAGACTCCTGGCATTGACTCTGCAGCTATGGTAGTGGCGCAGAGCTTGCTGGTAGCGAGCGGCTCGCACAACAGCCTGGAGACGGTCTTCCTCAAGGAGCAGCGCGTCATCTTGGCGCAGCTGCTCTTGCTCGAGCTCATCATAAGCGAGTACTCGAGGTGATCTGTATACGAGTTCCATGGGGAGAACTGCCTCCGCTCCATAGACTAGAGCGAAGGGTGTCTGGCTAGTGGCTCGATTTGGCGTCGTTCTGATCGACCAAAGAACCACCGGTAGCTCCTCGATCCAGTTTCTTCCGCACTTGTGCAGTTTGTCGAAAGTTCTGGTCTTGAGGCCTCGCAGCACTTCAGCGTTTGCCCTCTCCGCTTGACCGTTGCTTCTTGGATGAGCAACAGAAGCGAAGCAGATCTTGGTGCCAAGATCTTGGACATACTGCATGAAGGTGCGGCTCGTAAATTGCGTGCCGTTGTCGGTGATGATCCTGTTCGGGATCCCGAAACGGCAAACAATCGACCTGAAGAACTTGACTGCTGACTGTGCTGTCACCTTCCTCACTGGTTCCACTTCGGGCCACTTTGTGAACTTGTCGATTGCAACGTACAAGAACTCAAAGCCCCCGATAGCTCGGGGGAAGGGGCCGAGGATGTTGAGCCCCCAGACCAAAAATGGCCAGGATAAAGGGATCGTCTGGAGAGCTTGAGCTGGCTGGTGTATCTATTTGGAATGGAACTGGCACGCTTCACACTTGGTTACTTGTGCAGTTGCATCCTGGAGGGCTGTCGGCCAGAAGAAGCCTTGTCGGAATGCTTGGCCGACAAGTGCTCTTGCGCCAATGTGGTGACCACATATGCCTCCATGTATCTCTGCCAACAGTTGTTGCCCATCTTCCCGGCGAATGCACTTCAATTTCACACCGTTGAGTCTTATTCTGTACAGTGTGTTGTCGACAAACTTGTACATACTCGACTGCCGGGCTACTTTTTCAGCTTCTTCTTGCTCTCCGGGAAGCTCTCCTGTCTGGAGGAAACGGACAATCGGCTGCGCCCATGCTGGAGCTTGCGGCTCGACAACAAGGACTAAAGGCATACCTGTTGCTGTAGGAACATCCGCTTCTACGGCAAGAACCTGTGATTCTGTCGGAGCGTGATGTTCCCCGGCAAGCTTGCCGGAGCAAAACTTGTCGGGAGCATTTGCTTCGACGGAACAAACCACAAGGTTTGCCGGAGCAGACTGCCCCTCAGCATCGTTGGCGTTGATCTTGGGGACTTTCTTGGTGGCGGCTTCGGGGTGCTCTGCCGGAAAGTAGTCACCTGAAACCAACTTCCTCTTTTTATTCTGTCCAGTTGATGGTGCCACGGAAGGCTGAGTCAGCTTGAGCACAAAGATCCCTGGTTCCACAGGCAACTTTAGTGCAGCGCATTTCGACAGGCCATCAGCAATGTCATTCTGAGCTCTTGGGATATGCTCCATTTGCAGGCCGTCAAAGCGCTCTTCTAGCTTCCTCACTTCATCAACATATGCTTCCATCAAGGGCTCTGGTAGTTCTTGTTCACTTGGCGGACGACAAGCTGCGAGTCACCCCTGATTATGAGCTTCTTGATCCCAAGGTCGGCTGCTATTCTAAGACCGGCAAGCAATCCTTCATACTCTGCAGTATTGTTGGTTGCTTGCTCTTTGGGAAAGTGCATCTAGACTATGTATTTGAGGTGCTCTCCGGTGGGTGCGATAAGCAGCACGCCAGCACCGGCGCCTTGCAGCGAGAAGGCACCATCAAAGTACATCAGCCACTCTTTGCTTGTCTCCTTGACGGGGATGCTCGTCTCCGGAATTTCTTCATCTGGAGTTGGCGCCCACTCTGCTATGAACTCTGCCAATGCCCTGCTTTGGATAGTTGCAGTGCTCTCAAACTTGAGGCCAAAGCTTGACAGTTCCAAGGCCCACTCGACAATCCTGCCTGTTGCATCTGGATTCTGCAGTATCCTTTTCAGCGGAAAGTGAGTGACGACTGTGATCCCGTGTGCCTGGAAGTAATGGCGCAACTTTCTCGAGGCCATGAGAAGGCCGAAAAGCAGTTTTTGCACACCAGAGTATCTCGACCTAGCCCCCTGGAGAAGGGAGCTGACAAAGTAAACTGGGCGCTGCACCACCTTCTTCTGCACGTCCTTGCACATCTGCGCAGATTCTTCTTCGTCGGGACCAGAGCTTGCCGGTCCAGAGCTTGTCGGACCAGAACTTGTTGGAGAAGCCTCCTGCTTGTCGTTGGATTCACTTGCTGCGATTGCCGGCTCATCATCTGCCTCCCTCTCCGCTACTAACGCAGCACTAACCACTTGATTGGTTGCCGCTAGGTACAGCAGCAACTTCTCTTGTGGCTTAGGTGCGACAAGTATTGGAGTGGAGGACAGGTACCTCTTCCAGTCCTGCAGCGTAGCCTCCGCTTCCGGAGTCCATTTCATTGGACCTTCCTTTTTCAATATTTTGAAAAATGGCAGGGCGCGCTCAGCAGACTTAGAGATAAACCTGCTGAGAGCAGCCACGCAACCGGCAAGCCTTCGCACATCCTTGACGCGCTTCAGTGCTTCAATCTGCTCGATGGCCTTAATCTTGTCGGGGTTGGCTTCAATTCCCCGCTGAGATACAAAGAACCCGAGAAGCTTGCCAGAAGGGACTCCAAACACGCACTTCTCGTGGTTGAGCTTGAGGTTGATCTTGCGCAGATTTGCAAAAGTTTCTTCTAAATCTCGAATCAGGGTAGCCTTGTCCTTGCTCTTGACCACTATATCATCCATGTAGGCTTCCACATTTCTGTGTATCTGTGGCTCAAAGGCGACATGGACTACTCTTGCAAATGTTGAACCAACATTCTTCAACCCAAAGGGCATTCGTACAAAACAGTATGTGCCACAAGGGGTGATAAATGCGGTTTTCTCCTCATCCTCTTCTGCCATGAAGATTTGATGGTATCCTGAATACGCATCAAGAAATGAAAGCAAATCACATCCAGCTGTGGAGTCAACAATCTGGTCAATGCATGGCAAGGGAAATGGATCTTTGGGACAAGCTTTATTGACATCAGTGAAGTCTATACAAAGCCTCCATTTCCCGTTCGCCTTGCGCACGACTACAGGATTGGCCAGCCACGTGGGATGGAGCACTCCTCTAACAAGGCCTGTTGCTTCCAATTTCCTGATTTCTTCTGCAATGAACTCTTGGCGCTCCACCGCTTGCTTCCTGACTCTCTGTTTGACGGGCCGCGCATGAGGACAGACGGCAAGGTGGTGCTCGATTACTCTCCTGGGAACACCGGGGATATCAGACGGTTGCCATGCAAACACGTCGACATTCGCCCACAGGAAAGCAACAAGCACGCTTTCCTATTTGGGGTCAAGCGTGGCACTGATGGTGAAGGTACCACCAGTGCCGTCCTCCTTGGCGGACACCTTCTTGGTCTCGGGTGGAGCTGCCATCGTCTTCTTGCACTTGCCGGTGGAGTTCGATGGTGCGTCCTCGACGGTAGCGCAGCACTGTGAAGAGGTGCGCTTGCCGGAGTGGGCATCAGAGCTCTTGCCGAACTTGGCCTTCTTCTTCTCCCCGGGAGCTTCAGTGGCAAGTGTATGGTGATCAGCTGCGGCTGCGGCTTCCCGGTAGATCTTGTCGGTGCAGATAAGGGCATCCTTCCTGTCGCCGGGGACAGAGATGACACTTATCGGGCCTGGCATTTTGAGCACGTTGTAAGCATAGTGAGAGGCTGCCATAAACTTGGCGAGCGCTGGACGACCCAGGATCCCATTGTAGGGCAATGGAAAATCGGCAACGTCAAACGTGACCCTCTCAGTTCTGAAATTCAGCTCGCTGCCAAATGTGACCGGCAGCGTGATCTTCCCTTTCGGCTTGCTCCTTCCCGGGTTGATTCCTTGGAATGTGCCGGTCTCTTCGAGCTCACTATCAGGGATCTGAAGTTTGTGAAGGACCACGGAGGAGATGAGATTCAAGCCGGCCCCGCCGTCAACTAGCATCTTTGTGACCTTGAGGTTGCGGATAGTTGGTGAGACCAACATCGGCAAGCACCCGACCGTAGTTACGCGATCAGGGTGATCCCCAATGTCGAAGATGATAGGCGTGTTGGACCATTTCAGGGGCTTGCGTGACTCTATGGATGGCTCTGCTGCATTCACTTCCCGCATCCACTATTTGAGCTGGCGGTGCGAAGTATGCAGAGAGGCGCCACCATCAACGCACAGGACCTCTGTGGCTTTCTGAAATTCCTGCTCATCGGCCTCATCATCATCCACGTCTTCGTCATCGTCGTCATCTTCATCCTTGTCACGGCCACGGGGAGGTCTGTCTCCTTGCCGCTGCTTGGCCTTGCCGCGGCGTCCCCCCCGGCCGGGGCGTTTCTTGCCGGATTCACCAGTTCTTTCCTGGGCCTTCTCTTTGTCGCGTCGCTCGTATTCAGCCTTCTGCTGTTCAGCAAGCTGTTCGACCTTTTTGCAGTTCTGGAGATCGTGACCCTTGGTGCGGTGAATCTTGCAATACTGCCTGCCGGAGCTGTCCTGCTTGTCGGCGGCCGCCACAGGATGGGCCTCCTTGTCGGAGCCACCAGCCTTAGCTTCCTTGGCGCCACCTCCGTTGCCGGTCTGCTCAACAGCTAGCACTTCCTTACCCTTATTCCTTCTGTAGTTCCGTCGCCGGCCTTTCCTCGCCGGGGCGGCATCCTCACTGTCAGATCCCCCTGCCCCTGTACTCTCTCCGGGGAGCCTCCTCCCCTCTTCAGCGCGTGCACACTTGTCAGCCAGGGCATAAAGCTCAATGACGTTTCTGATCTTACACATCGCCATCTCCTCCCTCATCCTTCGATTTCGCATGTTCTGATGGAATGCGCTAATGATCGCGGCGGGGTGGACGTATGGGATGTTGTGCTGTACACGGCTGAATCTTTGAATGTACTTGCGCAGTGGCTCTCCTTCCTTCTGGGCGAGCAGATGAAGATCGCTCTCTTGGCCATGTGGCTTGTGGCCGCCTGTAAAGGCGCCGACAAACTGATGGCACAGATCAGCCCAGGAAGATATGGAGTTGTCCGGCAAGTGCATGAGCCAGGATCTGACATTGGGCTTGAGCACCAGCGGGAAGTAGTTGGCAAGGATCTTGTCATCTCGTCCCCCGGCAGCTTGCACCGCAATGGTGTAGATGCTGAGGAACTCCGACGGATGCGTCTTGCCGTCGTACTTCTCCGGCACGTCTGGCTTGAAATTTTTTGTGCTGGGCCACTGGACTTGCCGCAGCTCACGGGTGAACGCAGGAAAACCTACCATGTACGGTAGATCGCCTGGTTCCCCTGGCGCATGCATGTCAACAGAGAGCCCAGCGCGCTTGTCGGATTGACGTCGCGCTTCTCTTCGGCGCTCGATGCGGGTTCGAGCGTCTTCTTTTTGCCGTTCATGGAGAACTTGGCGCTGGTCGCGACGAGCTCGTGGGTCCGACGACGCGGTGGAGCCGCTGTTGGGGTGGACCCGGCGAGTCGGCGATTTTGGCCTTCGTAGTGGAGAGTGCATGGAAGTCGCACCTCCCTCCGTCTTGTTGCCATCGGCTCGTGTCTGGTTGTCCTGCTGTGGCAGCGAGATGCTTGGTTGCCGCGCAGTGTCGCCGTTAGCGAAGCCGATGAGGCTCTGGATAGTGGCCCTCCATTCGTCGGTCTTGTCCGCCGTCGGAGGATAGTCCAGGAGCAGCTGGGCCCGCACCAAGGCTTCTGCTGGGGTGGTGGGCGGCAGAGGTGAACGGTGCGAGGAGAGGGGCGTGCTCGGACTCCTAACCAAGTTAGAAGGAGCAGCGTCCCGTCCCGGCGACCGTACCTCGCTGGGGCCAGCATGTTGGCGTGCATGTTGGTCTTGAGCGCCGCGCGAACCACCAGCTTGATCTTGGGTCAGCGGACGTATGGCGCTGCGGACGCTATGACGCTGCTGGTCCCGCGCCTCTTGAGAGAGACGCGGAGCGCGCATGGACGCCGAGGTCTGTGCCGCCTTGTCCTTGGACTTGGCAGCGCTGTGGGCACCCTCATCGGCGCCCATTCCTCCGCCGTCGTCCATTCCACCATCCGTTCGCTCCGGAGGCGGTGGAAGCGACGCGGACAGAACGACTGCCTCCGAATTCTTCTTCTTCGGTGGCATGTTGATGAAGGCGATGAAGATCTAGGATGTGTGCACGCCGGATCGGGTTCGCACGATCTCGACGCCCCCCTACCTGGCGCACCAGAGATGCCGGCGGGCGATGCTGATTCCTGCCAACACCTATGGGGACAGGGCCCCTTTTCGGTTCGGTGGGGGGCGGAGAGCGCACAAAGAGCGGAACGAGGCAGTGCACGCGGGGGGATTTTTACCCAGCTTCGGGCCGCACGGATGCGTAAAACCCTACTGCTGCTTGTTTGTGTATATTGGATCCTTGCTCAGGAGCGATGGACGCTGCCAGACTGAGCGTAAGAGTGTCTCTGGGGTTGAACGAGCCGAGCTAGCCGAGTCTCTGAACTCCCCGACCTGCGGAACCCCTCCTACGTTGCGCTTGGGCCTCCTTTTATCCTCAAGGGGTCACCGACAGGGGGCAACGTAGACAAGAAGGGTAAAAATGGAAAAGGATGTGGTAGGTATAGCTACCGCTACTGTGGATACAGTGCACCCTACCTAACTCTGACGGCAGGGGACAAGGGCATTAAATGCCTGTCTGAGTCTCCTAAACAGTGCAAAAGGTGACCGTTAGGAGTGCCATCCTTTGCCACGATGGGCTTCTCTTCATCTCCGCTTGCCACCACGTACCCCTAGCTGCACGGCCTCCCGCCACGTGCACTCTGGGAGAGTCCCAGAGCGACACGTTAGCAGGTGAGCTGGAGCGCGGGCACGCAGCGGGGGTTTCCCGCGGCAAGCTCCTTGCTGCGGTCGTCGTCTTGTCGCGTCCGGAAGCTTGTCGCTCGCCGGATCTTGCCGGGACGCAGGGCGCGTCGCAGCAAGCTTTCTTGGTATGTCTTGAGTGGCCTTCCCGGCAAGCTCCTCTTGCCGGGGTCTCGTCTCTTCCCGGCAAGCTCCTCTTGCCGGGGCCTTGGTTGGCCTTCCCGGCAAGCTCCTCTTGCCGGGGCCTCGGTTGTCCTTCCCGGCAAGCTCCTCTTGCCGGGGCCTCGACTTGAATACTTTGTTCTTGAATGGTCTTCAAGGGAACCACGGAGGGTCCTGGCGGTCACCCGGCAAGCCTTGCCGCGGGGCGCTGCAACTGCCCGTGCACGAGTTCGGGGTAATAGGGTACCCCTACTCTAGTACACCGACAGAGGGCATCTTATTATAATTTCCATAAGAATTGTTGTCGGAATTACCATAATTATTAGAGGGATTACTAGGATAAGGCCTAGGATTAAAATTTCCTCTATACGCGTTGTTACCGAAATTATTCCTACCAACAAAATTCACATCCATAGATTCATTATTATTCTCAATCAAAGTAGAAAAGGGCATATCTTAGGATCAGAAGAAACACTCTTACTAGCAAATAATTTCATAAGTTCATCCATCTTTCCACTCAGAACATTAATTTCTTCTATTGCATGCACCTTTTTATTAGTAGATCTTTCAGTATGCCATTGAGAATAATCAACCATAATATTATCTAGCAGTTTAGTAGCTTCTCCTAAAGTGATTTTCATAAAAGTGCCTCCCGTGGCAGAATTTAAAAGATTTCTAGAAGCAAAATTCAATCCAGCATAAGTTTTTTGTATAATCACCCACAAATTCAAACCATGAGTAGGGCAATTACGCATCATTAATTTCATCCTCTCCCAAGCTTGTGCAACATGTTCATGATCAAGTTGCTTAAAATTCATAATATCATTTCTAAGGGAGATGATCTTAGCAGGAGGAAAATACTTAGAGATAAAAGCATGTTTGCACTTGTTCCAAGAATCAATACTATTTTTAGGCAAAGACGAAATCCAAGCTTTAACACGATCTCTAAGCGAAAAAGGAAATAGCTTCAATGTAACAATATCGTTATCCACATCTTTCTTCTTTTGCATATCACACAAATCAACAAAGCTATTTAGATGGGTAGCGGCATCTTCACTAGGAAGGCCAGAAAACAGATCTTTCATGACAAGATTCAGTAAAGCGGCACTAATTTCACAAGATTCAGCATCGGTAAGAGGAGCAATCAGAGTGCTAATAAAATCATTGTTGTTGGTATTGGTAAAGAAACACAATTTAGTGTTATCTTTAGCCATCGTGACATGCAAGCAATCCAACACACAAGCAAACAAAAAGCAAGCGGGCAAAAGGAGGCAAATAGAGAAAGAGAAGGAGGATAGAGAGAGAGAAGGCGAATAAAACGACAAGGGTGAAGTGGGGGAGAGGAAAACGAGAGGCAAATGGCAAATAATGTAATGCGGGAGATAAGGATTGTGATGGGTACTTGGTATTTTGACTTTTGCGTAGACTCCCTGGCAACGGCGCCGTAAATTCTTATAGCTACCTCTTGAGCACAGCGTTGGATTTCCTTGAAGAGGAAATGATGATGCAGTAAAGTAGCATAAGTATTTCCCTTAGTTTTTGAGAACCAAGGTATCAATCCAGTAGGAGGCTACGCGCGAGTCCCTCGTACCTGCACAAAGCAAATAACTCCTCGCAACCAACGCGATAAGGGTTGTAAATCCCTTCACAGTCACTTACGAGAGTGAGATCTGATAGATATGATAAGATAATATTTTTGGTATTTTCTGATAAAGATGCAAAGTAAAATAAAAGCAAAGTAAAAAGCAAAGGAAATAACTAAGTATTTGAGGATTAATATGATGAAGATAGACCCGAGGCCATAGGTTTCACTAGTGGCTTCTCTCAAGAGCATAAGTATTTTACGGTGGGTGAACGAATTACTGTTGAGCAATTGACAAAATTAAGCATAGTTATGAGAATATCTAGGTATGATCATGTATATAGGCATCTCGCCCGAGACAAGTAGACTGACTCCTGCCTGCATGTACTACTATTACTCCACTCATCGACCGCTATCCAACATGCATCTAGAGTATTAAGTTCCTGAAAACAGAGTAACGCCTTAAGCAAGATGACATGATGTAGAGGGATAAATTCATGCAATATGATAAAAACCCCATCTTGTTATCCTCGATGGAAACAATACAATACGTGCCTTGCTGCCCCTACTGTCACTGGGAAAGGACATCGCAAGATTGAACCCAAAGCTAAGCACTGCTCCCATTGCATGATAGATCAATCTAGTAGGCCAAACCAAACTGATAACTCGAAGAGACTTGCAAAGATAACCAATCATACATAAAAGAATTCAGAGAAGATTCAAATATTGTTCATAGATAATCTTGACCATAAACCTACAATTCATAGGTCTCAACAAACACACCGCAAAAAGAAGATTACATCGAATAGATCTCCACAAGAGAGGGGAGAACATTGTATTGAGATCCAAAAAGAGAGAAGAAGCCATCTAGCTAATAACTATGGACCCGAATGTCTGAGGTAAACTACTCACACTTCATCGGAGGGGCTATGGTGTTGATGTAGAAGCCCTCCGTGATGGATGCCCTCTCCGGCGGAGCTCCGGAACAGGCCCCAAGATGGATCTCGTGGATACTGAAAGTTACGACGATGGAATTAGGGTTTTGGCTCCTTCTCTGATTATTTGGGGGTACGTAGGTATATATAGGAGGAAGGAGTACGTCGCTGGAGCAACAAGGGGCCCACGAGGGTGGAGGGCGC
>NC_057797.1:611936573-612023177 GCF_018294505.1 Triticum aestivum
TCCCTCGTGGCCTCCTCCTTTGTTGCTTGATGTAGGGTCCAATTCTCCTGGATCATGTTCGGTGAGAAAATCATGTTCCCGAAGGTTTCATTCTGTTTGGACTCCGTTTGATATTCATTTTCTTCGAAACCCTAAAATAGGCCAAAAAAACAGCAATTCTGGGCTGGGCCTTTGGTTAATAGGTTAGTCCCAAAAATAATATAAAAGTGGATAATAAAGCCCAATAATGTCCAAAACAGTAGGTAATATAGCATGGAGCAATCAAAAATTATAGATACGTTGGAGACGTATCACCAGTGTATGATGCAGCTGACCGGCCACCTCGTGGCCGAGCTAGAGAGGTGTTTCAGCCTGAAGTTCAGCCTGCACCTCGCCGCCACTCAAAGAAAAATATCAAGGCCTGGGGCAACACACGGGACCTGCGAGACGTATTTGTCGTGGAATTAACACGTCAGATGTCCTTAGTGTGAGGACTTAGTCGCGAGGCCAACGCATCTATGTGGTAGCTTGAGAGGGGTTGAGCGGAATCGAGAGATGCAACACAAGACAAGGGTTTAGACAGCTTCGAGCCCCGGGAAACATCATCCGGTAACAACCCTACATGATGTTTGAGGCTAGATCTCATTATCATCACAAGGGAGTTGCCGTAAACCGGCTCTCCTCTAGTTGTGTCTAGCCCTAGAGATTGTTTCTTGCTTGTCCCCCTTTGAGGAGCCCTGCCCCTCCTTATATATGTTGAAGGGGTGGGTTACATGTGGAGTCCAACTCGGACTTTAACTTAAAAACTATTTTGACTTCCCTTCCTGGGCTTCTTATCGTCTGCCGGTTTAAAATTGTCTGCCGGTTTAACATTGTCTGCCGGTTTAACCTTGTCTGCCGGTTTAACCTTGTCTATCGGTTTAACATTGTCTGCCGGTTTAACATTGTCTGCCGGTTTAACCTTGTCTGCCTTAGCCATCTGTCTTGACTCTCTGTCTTAATTCTCCGCCAGTTTACCATCCGCCAGTTTACCAAGTCCCAGCCGGTTTACAACTCCAGCCGGGTCATACCGCGGGGTATATCCCCGACAGTATTGGAAAGCAGGGCAAAATATGCAAGGTCGATATATGGGTCACGGGGGTGCGCACCAACGCGGGACGATGACCGTCACGCCGGATACACTAAAAGTAAATCCGGCCGAGCCGAATACAGCAGACAAGACTCATATGAACTTCGTCATGATATAGCCCGGCATAGAGGCGCCGCACACCCCCTATGCTTCACTAATGAAGTTATGGATCACGAATTCCCGGAGGGTTTTAAACCCGTAAATATCGAATCGTAGGATGGTACAACAGATCCCGCTATATGGATTGAGGATTTCCTCCTCCACATCCACATGGCTCGCAGTAATGATCTCCGTGCCATCAAGTACCTCCCACTAAAACTTAAAGGACCAACTCGGCATTGGCTGAATAGCCTTCCAGCAGTCTCCGTCGGTAGTTGGGAGGATTTGGAAGATGCATTCCTTGACAACTTCTAGGGCACTTATGTGCGACCACCAGATGCTGATGACTTGAGCCATATAACTCAGCAGCCAGGGGAATCGGCCAGGTAATTCTGGACACGGTTCCTAACTAAGAAAAACCAAATTGTCGACTGTCCGGATGTAGAGGCCTTAGCAGCATTCAAGCATAACATCCGTGACGAGTGGCTCGCCCGGCACCTCGGCCAGGAGAAGCCGAAGTCTATGGCAGCCCTCACGACACTCATGACCCGCTTTTGCGCGGGCGAGGATAGCTGGCTGGCTCGCAGCAACAACACATCATGGAATCCGAGCACTTCGGATACTAAAGATGCCAACGGCAGACTGATGACCCACAAGTATAGGGGATCTATCGTAGTCCTTTCGATAAGTAAGAGTGTCCTCAGGAATGAATGTAATTACTCACAAAGCATATTCATGTTCATAATCAGAGGGGTAATAATATGCATATAGGATCTGAACATATGATCTTCCACCAATTAAACCAACTAGCATCAACTACAAGGAGTAATCAACACTACTAGCAACCTACTAGCACCAATCCCGGACTTTGAGACAAGAATTGGATACAAGAGATGAACTAGGGTTTGGAGATGAGATGGTGCTGGTGAAGATGTTGATGGAGATTGCCCTCTCCCGATGAAAGGAGCGTTGGTGATGACAATGGTGATGATTTCCCCCTCCGGGGGGAAGTTTGCCCGGCAGAACAACTCTGCCGGAGCTCTAGATTGGATCCGCCAAGGTTCCGCCTCGTGGCGGAGAAGTCTCGTCCCGAAAAGTTCCTCCTTATTTTTTCTCTTCGAAAGACCTCATATAGGAGAAGATGGGCATCGGAGAGCCACCAGGGGGCCCACAAGGTAGGGGGCATGCCCTAGGGGGGGGGCCCACCCTCGTGAGAAGGGTGTGGGCCCCCTGACCTTCATCTTTGGCGTGGATTTTTCTTTATTTCTTTTAAGATGTTCCGTGGAGTTTCAGGACTTTTGGAGTTGCGCAGAATAGGTCTCTACTATTTGCTCCTTTTCCAGACCAGAATTCCAGCTGCCGGCATTCTCCCTCCTTGTGTAAACCTTGTAAAATAAGAGAGAATAGCCATAAGTATTGTGACATAAAGTGAAATAACAGTCCATAATGCGATAAATATCGATATAAAAGCATGATGCAAAATGGACGTATCAACTCCCCAAGCTTAGACCTCGCTTGTCCTCAAGCGAAAAGCCGATAACAATAAATATGTCCTCATGTTTAGAGGTAGAGACGTCGATAAAAATAAAATACGGACATGAAGGCATCATGATTATTCTCAGAACAACAACATATATAGATTTTGTCATATGATTAGTTATGTTCAAGTGATGATCTATTCACAATGCAAAAGTATAAATCATAAACCTTATTGGGCTCCGACAAACTATAATCTCAGTCATTGAAGCAATTGCAATTTATCATAACATCGGAAAGAGTCTATGTCAGAGCTAAAAAGCAAGTCCGCATACTCAAATATCATTTAGTCCTCCATAATTGCTAACACTCACGCGATACTTGTGGTTACGGAGTTTTAATCGGACACAGAGAAAGAGGGGCTTATAGTTTTGCCCCACAACCTTTTACCTCAAGGGTAATGCCAACAATAATGGTTCATGCTCCCCTACATCCAATTAGATATATATATATATATATATATATATATATATATATATATATATAGCTGAGCTTGCCAAAGGATATAATGAAAAAGAAAAGGTGAAGATCACCATGACTCTTGCAGAAGGTAGAAGGTAATAATAAAGGGTAGTCCCTTCGCAGAGGGAAGCAGAGGTTGCCATGCGCTTTTATGGTTGGATATATAAAATCTCAATGCGAAAGAACGTCACTTTATATTGCCCCTTGTGATGTGAACCTTTATTATGCAGTCCGTCGCTTTTATTACTTCCACATCACAAGATCGTATAAAGCTTATTTCTCCCACACCAATCAATCATACATATTTAGAGCAATTTTTATTGCTTTGCACCGATGAAAACTTACTTGAAGGATCTTACTCAATCCATAGCTAGATATGGTGGACTCTCATGGCAAAACTGGTTTAGGGATTTTGGAAGCACAAGTAGTATTTCTACTTGGTGCTGAGAATTTGGCTAGCATGAGGGGGAAAGGCAAGCTCAACAAGTTAGAGGATCCATGACAACATACTTTATCTCAGATATAAGAAATACATAACTCATTACGTTGTCTTCCTTGTCCAACATCAACTCTTTGGCATGTCATATTTTAATGAGTGCTCCCAATCATAAAAGATGTCAATGATAATATATCTATATGTGAAAACCTCTCTTTCCTTATTACTTCCTATTAATTGCAACAATGAACAAAGATATGTCTGCCAACTCCCAACAACTTTTAATCATCACACTCTTTCTATGTGAAGTCATTACTCTCAATAAGATCAATATGAACTTTTTGTTTCTTTTTATTCTTTTCCCTTTTCTTTTATTCACACAAGATCATGGCAAAATAATCAAGCCCTTGACTCAACACTAATCTTTATTATATAATAGCTCACGGATTCGATTACATAGAGAGACCATAAAGCAAAACTCAAAACTAGATCATGCCATAAACTTTATTCTACTGGATCAAGATACTACTAATAGGATTGAACTAAGAAAAACAGTAAAGATAGGAGTTGTGATTGTGATACTATACCAGGGCACCTCCCCCAAGCTTGGCAGTTGCCAAGGGGAGTGCCCATACCCATGTGATTATATCTCCTTGGCTGGTGAAGAAGGTGGAGGTGACGGATAATCGCACATCGAGCGTAAGAGGTCCTCCAGCTTGCGAATAATGCCCTTGAGTGCGACAATATGATCCTTCAACAAAATATTTTCTTGTGTGAGATACTTGTTTTGAACACGAGCCAACTCAATCATCTTAAAAGCTTCAATCTCAGTTGGTGTAAGAAGGTTATGATCAATTTGAAGGGTGTCTTCAGCTGCTGGAGCTTGATCCTCCGTGGCCTTCTTGATCCTTTCATCCTTGTTGACTTTCGTGGGTTCTTCCCTCTTCAGATCTATCTTCATTAGCCAAGCATCGTTGTCACCATTGTTGGAGGAGGGAGACGACATGATGCCTAGCCTGGAAAACCCTGACAAAAAATAGCTCGAAACAAAAACATAGGAGGTTTGCATGATACGGGAGTCAAATCCTTCGGGAGATTATATAATGAATTTTTACCGAGCAAAATACGTAATGTGCAAGAAAACGGAGTCCGGAAGGCACACGAGGTGCTCACGAGGTAGGGGGCGCGCCCAAGGGGTAGGGCGCGCCCACCACCCTCGTGGGGCCCTCGTGTCCTTCCCAGACTGCTACTTATTTTTCTATTTTTCTAAATATTCCAAAACTGAGAAATATTGCCTTAAAAATTGTTTTGGAGTCCGTTTACTTACCGTACCACATACCTATTCCTTTTCAGAGTCTGAAACATTCCGGAAATTGTCTCTTATGTATTCCTCCGGGGTTACGGTTTCAATAATATTGGTTTCAACATTTATGGGATTACCTGAGATATAATGTTTAATTCTTTGACCGTTTACCACCTTAGGATTTGTGCCTTCGAAGTTGTTGATCTTTATGGCACCGGAACGATAGACCTCCATGATAACATAGGGGCCTTCCCATTTAGAGAGAAGTTCTCCTGCAAAAAATCTTAAATGAGAGTTGTATAGCAATACATAATCACCTACATTAAACTCACGCTTTTGTATCCTTTTGTCATGCCATCTTTTGACTTTTTCTTTAAACATCTCGGCATTTTCATAAGCTTGGGTTCTCCATTCATCAAGTGAGCTAATATCAAATAACCTCTTTTCACCGGCAAGTTTAAAATCATAGTTAAGCTCTTTAATATCCCAATATGCCTTATGTTCTAATTTGAGAGGTAAGTGACATGCTTTTCCATATACCATTTTATACGGAGACATACTCATAGGATTTTTGTATGCAGTTCTATAAGACCATAATGCGTCATCAAGTTTCTTAGACCAATTCTTTCTTGACCTATTAACAGTCTTTTGCAAAATTAATTTGAGCTCTCTATTGCTCAACTCTACTTGACCACTAGACTGAGGGTGATAAGGAGATGCAATTCTATGATTAACATCATATTTAGCAAGCATTTTACGGAAAGCACCATGAATAAAGTGTGAACCACCATCAGTCATTAAATATCTAGGGACTCCAAACCTCGGGAAAATATCTTCCTTAAGCATTTTAATAGAAGTGTTATGATCAGCACTACTAGTTGGAATAGCTTATACCCACTTAGTAATGTAATCAACAACAACTAGAATATGTGTGTATCCATCAGAGGCAGGAAAAGGTCCCATATAATCAAAGCCCCAAACATCAAATGGTTCAATAACAAGAGAATAATCCATAGGCATTTCTTGACGTCTACTAATATTACCAATTCTTTGACATTCATCACAAGACAAGACAAACTTACGGGCGTCCTTGAAGAGAGTAGGCCAATAAAAACCAGATTGCAATACCTTATGTGCAGTTCTATCTCCAGCGTGGTGTCCTCCATAAGACTCGGAATGACACTTGCATAGGATCTGTTCCTGTTCATGCTCAGGTACACAACGTCTAATAACACCATCTACTCTTTCTTTATAAAGATGTGGGTCATCCCAAAAGTAATGTCTCAAATCATAGAAGAACTTTTTCTTTTGTTGGTATGTGAAGCTAGGTGGTATAAATTTAGCAACAATATAATTAGCATAATCAGCATACCATGGAGTACTACGAGAAGTACTTATAACATTTAATTGTTCATCAGGAAAGCTATCATTAATAGGTAGTGGGTCATCAAGAATATTTTCTAACCTAGACAAGTTGTCTGCAATGGGGTTCTCAGCTCCCTTTCTATCAACAATATGCAAATCAAATTTTTGTAGCAAGAGAACCCATCTAATAAGTCTAGGTTTAGCATCTTTCTTTTCCATAAGATATTTAATAGCAGCATGATCAGTTTGAATAGTTACTTTAGGATCAACAATATAAGATCTGAACTTATCACAAGCAAATACAACTGCTAAAAGCTCTTTTTCAGTAGTAGCATAATTTCTTTGGGCATTGTTTAGAGTCTTACTAGCATAATGAATAACATTTAATTTCTTATCAACTCTTTGCCCTAGAACAACACCTACAGCATAATCACTAGCATCACACATAATTTCAAAGGG
Organism: Triticum aestivum; assembly: GCF_018294505.1. Lineage (NCBI taxonomy): Eukaryota > Viridiplantae > Streptophyta > Magnoliopsida > Poales > Poaceae > Triticum > Triticum aestivum. The sequence goes on from NC_057797.1 coordinate 611,943,342, forward strand.
TAAATTCCAATCAGGTGGCTGAACAACAGGTGCAGAGACTAATGCTTTCTTAAGTATTTCAAATGCTTCTACACAATCATCATCAAAGACAAATGGTATATCTTTTTGCAATAAATTAGTTAGAGGCTGAGAACTTTTTGAGAAGTCCTTAATGAACCTCCTATAAAATCCAGCGTGACCAAGGAAACTTCTTATACCTTTGATGTCCTTGGGACATGGCATCTTTTCAATAGCATCAACCTTGGCTTTATCAACTTCAATACCTCTTTCAGAAACTTTGTGCCCCAAGACAATACCTTCATTAACCATAAAGTGGCACTTTTCCCAATTCAAGACAAGATTAGTTTCTTCACATCTCTACAAAACTCGATCAAGATTGCTCAAGCAATCATCAAAAGAGGAACCATAGACGGAAAAGTCGTCCATGAAAACCTCACAAATCTTTTCACAAAAGTCAGAGAATATAGCCATCATGCATATTTGAAAGGTAGCAGGTGCATTACATAAACCAAAAGGCATACGTCTATAAGCAAAAGTACCAAAAGGGCATGTAAAAGTAGTCTTTGATTGATCTCTAGCCGACATAGGTATTTGAGAGAAACCGGAATAACCATCTAGAAAGCAATAGTGTGTATGTTTGCATAATCTTTCTAGCATTTGATCAATAAAAGGTAAGGGGTAATGATCTTTCTTCGTAGCTTTATTTAATTTGCGGAAATCAATTACCATCCTATAACCTATGATAATTCTTTGTGGAATCAATTCATCTTTATCATTAGGAACAACAGTAATACCTCCCTTCTTAGGGACACAATGGACAGGACTTACCCACTCACTATCAACAACGGGATAGATTATACCTGCCTCCAAAAGCTTTAGTATTTCTTTTCTTACCACTTCTTTCATTTTAGGATTCGGACGTCGTTGAGGATCACGAACTAGTTTGGCATCTGCTTCCAAATTTATTTTATGTTGACATAGAGTGGGACTAATGCCCTTAAGATCATCAAGAGTATATCCAATAGCAGCACGGTGCTTCTTCATAGTTTTCAATAATCTTTCTTCTTCATGCTCTGAAAGGTTAGCACTAATAATAACAGGATATATCTTCTTTTCATCAAGATAAGCATATTTAAGATTATCAGGCAACGGTTTGAGCTCAAACACGGGATCACCCTTGGGTGGAGGAGGATCCCCTAAAATTTCAACAGGCAAGTTGTGATGCAGAATAGGTTCCTATTTAAAGAATACTTCATCTATTTCCCTTCTTTCATTCATGAACATATCATTTTCATGGTCTAGCAAATAGTGTTCTAAAAGATCACTAGGAGGTACGGCAATAGAAGCAAGACCAATAATTTCATCCTTACTAGGTAATTCTTCCTCACGATGTTGTTTACTAAATTTAGAGAAATTAAACTCATGAACCATATCATCCAAACCAACAGTAACAATATTCTTAGTGCAGTCTATGGTAGCATTGACAGTATTTAAGAAGGGTCTACCAAATATAATTGGACAAAAGCTATCTTGCGGAGAAGTAAGAACAAGAAAATCAGCAGGATATTTAGTTTTCCCACACAAGACTTCAACATCTCTAACAATTCCAATTGGTGCAATAGTATCTCTATTAGCAAGTTTAATAGTAACATTAATATCTTCTAACTCAACAGGTGCAATTTCATTCTTTATTTCTTTGTATAAGTCATGAGGTATAACACTAGCACTAGCACCCATATCACATAAGCCATGATAACAATGATCTCCTATTTTAACAGAAATAACAGGCACGCCTACCACAGGTCTATGTTTATCTTTATCACAAGATTTAGCAATTCTAGCAGTTTCACCTTCGAACTGAATAACATGCCCATCAATATTATCAGACAAGAGATCTTTAACAATAGCAATATTCGGTTCTACTTTAACTTGCTCAGGAGGTGTATAAGTTCTAATATTGCTTTTACGAACAACAGTTGAAGCTTTAGCATGATCCTTTATTCTAACAGGGAAAGGTGGTTTCTCAATGTAAGAAGTAGGAACAATAGGATCATTATAAGTGATAGTCTTTTCTTCAACTTTAATAGGTGCAGCTACTTTTACTTCTATGGGAGGATGATATTTAAACCATTTCTCCTTAGGGAGATCAACATAAGTAGCAAAAGATTCACAGAAAGAGGCTACTATCTCAGAGTCAAGTCCATATTTAGTGCTAAACTTACGGAAAATATTGGTATCCATAAAAGATTTAACACAATCAAACTTAGGTGTCATACCTGACTCCTTACCTTCGTCGAGGTCCCAATCTTCAGAGTTGTGTTTAATTCTATCCAATAAATTCCATATGAATTCAATAGTCTTCATCATAAAAGAGCCGACACAAGAAGTATCGAGCATGGTGCAATTGTTTTCAGAAAGCCGAGCATAAAAACTTTGCATAATTATTTCTCTTGAGAGCTCATGATTGGGGCATGAATATAACATTGATTTAAGCGTCCCCCAAGCTTGAGCGATGCTTTCTCCTTCGCGAGGCCAGCAATTATATATATAATTGCGATCACGATGAACAAGATGCATAGGGTAATACTTTTGATGAAATTCCAGCTTCAATCTTTTATAGTCCCATGATCTCATATCATCACATAGCCTATACCATATCAACGCGTCTCCCTTCAAAGATAAAGGGAAGACCTTCTTCTTAGCAACATCATCGGGTATACCTGCAAGCTTAAATAATCCACAAACTTCATCCACATATATTAAGTGCTCATCAGGATGCTTTGTTCCATCTCCTGTAAAAGGGTTAGCTAGCAGTTTTTCCATCATAGCCGAAGGAAATTCAAAAGGAGTTTCATTTTCAACAGGTTCAGTAGGTTGAGGAGCAACTCTTTGCTCTACTGGACGGGGTGAAGATACCCCGAACAAGCCCCTCGGAGAATTACTTTCCATAGTAACAAGTGACAGTAAATTTTAGCACACTATATAAATTTTTCCTTACCAGATTCCACCTACCAAAGGCGCTACACTCCCGAGCAATGGCGCCAGAAAAGAGTCTTGATGACCTACAAGTATAGGGGATCTATCGTAGTCCTTTCGATAAGTAAGAGTGTCGAACCCAACGAGGAGCAGAAGGAAATGATAAGCGGTTTTCAGCAAGGTATTCTCTGCAAGTAGTGAAATACGTGGTAACAGATAATTTTGTGATAGGATAAATTGTAACGAGCAACAAGTAACAAAAGTAAATAAATTGCAGCAAGGTGTCCCAATCCTTTTGTAGCAAAGGACAAGCCAGAACAAACTCTTATAATAGGAAAGGCGCTCCTGAGGACACATGGGAATATCGTCAAGCTAGTTTTCATCACGTTCATATGATTCGCGTTCGATACTTTGATAATTTGATATGTGGGTGGACCGGTGCTTGGGTGCTGTTCTTACTTGAACAAGCATCCCACTTATGATTAACCTCTAGTGCAAGCATCCGCAACTACAACAAAAGTATTAAGGTAAACCTAACCGTAGCATGAAACATATGGATCCAAATCAACCCCTTACGAAGCAACGCATAAACTAGGGTTTAAGCTTCTGTCACTCCAGCAACCCATCATCTAGTTATTACTTCCCAATGCCTTCCTCTAGGCCCAAATAACGGTGAAGTGTTATGTAGTCGACGTTCACATAACACCACTAGAGGCTAGACAACATACATCTTATCAAAATATCAAACGAATACCAAATTCACATGACTACTTATAGCAAGACTTCTCCCTTGTCCTCAGGAACGAACGTAATTACTCACAAAGCATATTCATGTAATCAGAGCGGTAATAATATGCATATAGGATCTGAACATATGATCGTCCGCCAATTAAACCAACTAGCATCAACTACAAGGAGTAATCAACACTACTAGCAACCTACTAGCACCAATCCCGGACTTTGAGACAAGAATTGGATACAAGAGATGAACTAGGGTTTGGAGATGAGATGGTGCTGGTGAAGATGTTGATGGAGATTGCCCTCTCCTGATGAGAGGAGCGTTGGTGATGACGATGGTGATGATTTCCCCCTCTGGGAGGGAAGTTTCCCCGGCAGAACAGCTCTGCCGGAGCTCTAGATTGGATCCGCCAAGGTTCCGCCTCGTGGCGGCGGAGTCTCGTCCCGAAAAGTTCCTCCTTATTTTTTTTCTCATCGAAAGACCTCATATAGGAGAAGATGGGCATCGGACAGCCACCAGGGGGCCCACGAGGTAGGGGGCGCACCCTAGGGGGGGGCGCCCCCACCCTCGTGAGAAGGGTGTGGGCCCCCTGGCCTTCATCTTTGGCATGGATTTTTCTTTATTTCTTTTAAGACATTCCATGGAGTTTCAGGACTTTTGGAGTTGCGCAGAATAGGTCTCTACTATTTGCTCCTTTTCCAGACCAGAATTCCAGCTGCCGGCATTCTCCCTCCTTGTGTAAACCTTGTAAAATAAGAGAGAATAGCCATAAGTATTGTGACATAAAGTGAAATAATAGTCCATAATGCGATAAATATCGATATAAAAGCATGATGCAAAATGGACGTATCGCAGACCATGTCGTAACAGACACAAGCGCCGCAACAACGGCGATAACGCCGATAATACGGCAGTCAATGCCGGATTCAGAGGCTCTAGATCCCGTCAGCGGAAAAAGACGTTCAAAAGAAGTACTCCAGGCCCATCCAGTTTGGATCGCATACTTGATCGCTCGTGTCAAATCCACGGCACCCCCGATAAGCCAGCCAATCACACCAACACAGAATGCTGGGTGTTCAAGCAGGCTAGCAAGTTGAATGCCGAAAACAAGGTCAAGGGGCTGCACAGTGATGACGAGGAGGAGCCCCGGCCGCCGAACACGGGAGGACAGAAGAGGTTCCCCCCACAAGTGAAGATGGTGAACATGATATACGCAACCCACATTCCCAAGAGGGAACGAAAGCGTGCACTAAGGGACGTCTATGCGATAGAGCGCATCGCCCCAAAGTTCCAACCATGGTACTCTTGTCCGATCACCTTCGATCACAGGGACCACCCCACTAGTATCCGTCATGGCGGATCTGCCGCATTGGTTCTAGACCCCATCATCGACGGATTTCACCTCACTCAGCAGCCTGGACCTGCTCTATCAGGATACAATGCACAAAATGGGTATAGATCCTTCGAGGATCAAACCCACCAAAACCACCTTTAAGGGCGTCATCCCAGGTGTAGAGGCCCATTGCACGGGCTCAATCATACTGGAAGTGGTCTTCGGATCTCCGGACAACTTCCGAAGAGAGGAGTTAATGTTCGATATCGCCCCGTTCCGCAGTGGCTATCACGCACTGCTCGGGCGAACCGCATTTGCAAAATTTAATGCGGTACCGCATTACGCATACCTCAAGCTCAAGATGCCAGGACCTAGGGGGGGTCATAACAGTCAATGGAAACACAGAACGCTCGCTCTGCACAGAAGAGCACACTGCGGCCCTCGCAGTAGAAGCACAAAGCAACCTTTTAAGGCAAACCGCCAATTCGGCGATACAGCCCCCGGACACCGTTAAGCGAGTCTGGAGTAACCTGCAACATGATCGCCTGGCATGTTCAGAGCTCGCCTAGCAATTCGGCCCCCGTCCTAGTCCGAGTCAAGCGATGAAATCCGTGTCGCGCGTACATAATTACGCACTGAAAATATCATGGCATAGGCGGGGGCACGATCAGGGCATGTCCCACAATGCAGCTTAACCGCCCTAAGGGCTGCATACCTTTATCATTTTTTCTCTTTCAGGACCTTACTCTCTGGAAGCCCTCTCCGCCAGTATGATTGCCGGACACATTACGGGAAGGAACAACCAAGGAGGCAAGAAAGCTAAGACGTATAAGGGAACCCCCAGGTGGTCTCTCATAACAATCGACATACCCGCTTTTTACTACCCATACGCAGCTTGCCCTTGGATAGGACATGTCAAATAGTCCTATTTTTTTGCTTATTGCACTACTTGTATCAGTACGCTTTGACATATTATTTAAATAACAATGCATAGCATTAGTCTATTATTGCATTATCCATCCATTTTTTTCTTATATGTTCATTTGCGACAACTTGCACCCGTACATTTTGGTACGGTCAGTACGCCAGGGGCTTTCGTTTACCCCATAATAACGGCGTGAGAAGTCCGAACACTTTCGACAGTGCGGCACCCCAAACTTATAGCATTATATGCATCAGCTCCGAATCATGTCTTGGGTCAATAGTTGGGTTTTCCCGGCTCCCATGTTTTGGTACCTTATGTTCCGCTATATCGGCTAAGGTAGCGCTAGGAGAACTACTGCGATTGTGTCCCGGTTCTTCTCGACGAGCACCTTAGTAGAGAAAGCCGAAAACTGACTGTCATGATAAGGCGAGAGCTGGTCGCTGTTCGAGAGGTCTCAAGTCCTTAAAGACTTTTTCCGCTTCGGGTGAGGAGTCGACCTTACCCGACTTAGGCGTATATAGCGCCCCAAATTCGGCCTTCCAAATACTAGGGGCTTCGCCAAAATTTAAAATGGTAGACTTCTATGGCTAAGTGAGAGTGATAAAGCCTTATAGTCCGATTGCCTGGTTCGTTGTGCTGAACACCTCCCTCGAAGGACCCAAAATTGGGATAAAGAGTGCTCAGGTTTATCCCGAACACCCCAGTACTAGTTACATGGAGGCAGAAGCCGACGACTAGCCAACTCTCAGATTTTATAAACGGCCGCATAGAAGGTAATATTTTAAATTCATAAAGCGTTGCATAGCGCAAATGAACTCGTTTCACATTACAGGATCACATGAGCATGTTCATTCAAAAATTACATCTCTAGCACATTGCTCCGCCACAAATAGGGAACCCTTCAGGACACTGTCATAATACATTTCGGGGCAGCGATGCTCCTTGCCCTCCAGCAGCCCCTCCTTCACCAGCTTTACGGCGTCCAGCTTCGCCCAGTGCACCTTCGCCTGGGCAAAAGCCCTGCGTGCACCCTCGATGCAGACGGACCACTTTATGACTTCAAGCCGTGGGCAGGCATCCACAAGCCGCCTCACCAGACCGAAGTAGCTGCTAGGCAGGGGATTGCCAGGCCACATCCAGACTATAAGACCCTTCATGGCCTGTTCGGCTGCCTTGTGAAGCTCGACCAGTTGCTTCAGCTGGTCGCTCAAGGGCATTGGGTGTTCGATCCTAGTATACTGAGACCAGAACAACTTTTCTGTCGAGCTCCCCTCCTCAGCTCGGTAAAACTCTGTGGCATCCAGTACACTATGGGGAAGATCTGCGAACGCTCCTAGAGAGCTCCGAACTCGGGTAAGTAAAAGGAAAGTTTCCTTCACATGCTTGCTTTGCATAATGAATGCCTTACCCGCTGCTATCTTCTTCACCGCATCCATCTCCTGGAGGGCCTTGTGGGCTTCATCCTTGGCGCTCCGTGCGCTTTCGAGCGCCTTCGCAAGCTCGGACTCTCGCGTCTTAGAGTCAAGCTCCAAGGACTCGTGTTTTTTGGCGAGAGCCTCCAACTCATGCTGCACCTCGCCTACCCGGGCTTCTTGCTTTTCCCGCTCAATGCGCTCCTTCGCCGCTTTGTCTTCGGCCTCGGACAACGCCTTCTTTAGGGTTGCCACCTCGGTTGTGGCCCCTGGCAAATTCATGATGATCCTATTACTTTACAACCGAATTTCTTTTTAATATATAGACAAGGTATTGCTTACCTTTCTCTCCTCGAGCTGCCTCTTGGTAAGGCCGAGCTCGTCTTCGGATCGCTCAAGGTCCTGCTTCAACGCAGCGACCTCCGTAGTACGTGCATCAGCGGCCAGCAGTGAAGCCTGCATATGCACATAGACATATTCTGATTAGACTCCCGAGTCATTATTTGATCCTCTATTTGGCCTTTCTTCACGAACGCCAAACAGAGCATCAGGGGCTACTGTCTATGCGGTTATATTTTCCTATATTTTGATTGCTTACCTCAAAGCCTGTTAGGAGGCCGGCACAAGATTCGGTTAGTCCATTTTTGGCGGACTGAACTTTCTTGATCACCCGCACTCATGATAGTGCGGTGCTCTTTGTCGATGGAAGCGCCGCGAAGCGCTTCTAGCAAGTTGTCCGGTGCCTCTGGATGGACTGCCCCTCTTAACGGGGGATCGCCTGCCGAAGTCCGAAACCACTGAAGGTTCCGGCGCAGAGTTCGGCCGGGGGCCGAACTTGGAGCCCGTGGGAGTCTTGCTCCCTTTGCACCCAGGGTCCGGAATGTCGCCTCGAGGCGCCTCCAGGACTATCTCCCCTCGGCCTGGTCCCTTTTGAGACAACACCTCGACGTTGTCCGTAGGGCAAGGGGTGGAGGCGGTCGGAAGTGAATCGCTATTCATATGCGACGAGTCCAAAGAATCGTCCGACGAAGATACGTCAAGACGGGCTCGGGACGGAATGCATAATCATATTCGGCGTAAGGAGAGGCAGTGCAATCAAACATACCATGAATTACTATGGTATTCGGATACTTACGACTTCGCCAGGGGCTTGTTCCTGGGTAACCACTCGTCGCCGCAGTAGGCGGCTGTCGTGGAGCAATCCGGAAGGAGGGTCCTCCCCTTCTTGGACCCTTTGGCCTTCTCGGTTGGGGCGGCCTTCCTTTTCTTGTGTCCCCTGGCTGGGGGGGGAAGAGCTTTCCTCTTCCTCCTCCTCGTTTTCGTGGGAGGAGTGCGCCTCGGAGTTATAAGACGATGAGTCCGATATAACCTTGCGCCAGAGACCCTTTCGGGTCCCCGTGGACTTCTTCTTGGCCTTCTTCACCGGCACCTCGTAAGGTGCCGGAACCAGCATCTCTGCTAGGAGAGCATCTGCAGGATCTTCAGGCAGGGGGGCTGGGCAATCGATCTGCTCCGCTGTCTCTACCCAGTCCTGTTAAGGGCATGGAAGCTTAGATCCCGCACATGATTAAACTGGGGCAAATAAATATCCTGTGAGATATAAAAACTTACCGGATTGGCATGGCGCTTTGCGCTGAGTCTGCGGTCCTGGGTATGGGGAGGAGGTACCTCGGCACCCTTGAACAGCACCTTCCAGACGTCCTTGTGCATCGTGTCGAAGAGCTCTCGCAGCGTCTGGTGCTTGGCCGGGTCGAACTCCCACAAATTGAATACCCGTCGTTGACACGAGAGGATCTGGCAGAAGAGCATGACCTGGACCACGTTGACGAGCTTGATTTTCTTACTCATCATGTTCTTGATGCAGGTCTGGAGTCCGGTCAGCTCTACCGGGGAACCCCAGGACATGCCCTTCTCTTTTAAGGAAGTGAGCCGCATGGTGATTCCGGATCGAAATTCGGGGGCAGCCACCCAGTTGGTGTCGCGCGGCTCGGTGATGTAGAACCACCCCAATTTCCACCCCTTTATGGTCTCCACATAGGAGCCTTCGAGCCAGGTGACGTTAGGCATTTTTCCCACCATGGCGCCTCCGCACTCTGCTTGCTGGCCGACCACCACCTTCGGTTTAACATTGAAGGTCTTCAGCCACTGGCCGAAGTGGGGCCTGATGCAGAGGATGGCCTCGCACACGACGATAAACGCCGAGATGTTGAGGATGAAATTGGGGGCCAGATCATGAAAATCCAGCCCGTAGTAGAACATGAGCCCACGGACAAACGGGTGAAGGGGAAATCCCAGTCCATGGACAAAGTGGGTAAGGAAAACTACCCTCTCATGGGGTTCGGGTGTAGGGATGATCTGCCCTGCATCTGGCAGCCGGTGCGCGATGTCCGCCGCCAGATATCCGGCTTCCCGTAGCATTGTGATGTTCTCCTCCATGACAGAGGAGACCATCCACTTGCCTCCCGCTCCGGACATGCTTGGAGTGGTTTGAGGAGAAAGACGCGAACTTGGGCGCTGGAGCTCAAGTGTGCGAGAATGGATAAGCAAGGAGGAAGAAGGCATGGGTAAAAAGGGTGAATCTTTGTCCCTTTATAAGGGCGGAGGAGGCGATGTGCCTCCCCACTTGCCTGGTAAAATCGCTTATTCCCTGAACGCCGTAATTGATGGCGCAGATGGGTTACCCATACCCGTATTGATGAGAATCCTGTGATAAGGGGACACGATCTCTGCTTCGACAAGACGTGTCAAGAAAACCGCCTCGCGATATGTGCGGTGCTGGTTGAGAAAAACGGTTCGAATAATGACCGGGCCGTGGTATGATGTCATGCTGTCAAACGTGTCAGCAGATTAGATTTGTGGAAATATTTTTGTCTCTATGGTGGTATACGGAACTTGTTCTGCAGAGCCGGACACTATCCTTGTGTTCAAAATCTTCTATGGAGTATTCAGAGGAAGAACCCGCCTTGCAATGCCGAAGACAAATCTGCACGCTGGACTCATCGTCATTGAAGCCTGGTGTCGGTGTCAAAACCGGCGGATCTCGGGTAGGGGGTCCCGAACTGTGCGTCTAGGCCGGATGGTAACAGGAGACTGGGGACACTTTGTTTTACCCAGGTTCGGGCCCTCTCGATGGAGGTAAAACCCTACTCCTGCTTGATTAATATTGAAGATATGGGTAGTACAAGAGTAGATCTACCACGAGGTTAAGGAGGCTAAACCCTAGAAGCTAGCCTATGGTATGATTGTGCATGGAGTTGATCCTCTATGGGCTACAACCCTCCGGTTTATATAGACACCGGATAGGGTTAGGGTTACACCGAGTCAGTTACAATGGTAGGAGATCTTGAATATCGCATCGCCAAGCTTGCCTTCCACGCCAAGGAAAGTCCCATCCAGACACGGGACGAAGTCTTCAATCTTGTATCTTCATAGTCCAGGAGTCCGGCTGAAGGTATAGTCTGGCTACCCGAACACCCCCTAATCCAGGACTCCCTCAGTAGCCCCCGAACTAGGCTTCAATGACGACGAGTCCGGCGCGCAAATTGTTCGGCATTGCAAGGCGGGTTCTTTTCCAATTCTTGTGTACCTGTAGGAATAATGTCCTATTCTTGTAATGTAGCGCTCCTCGGCTTCCATGCCCAATAATGGCCGTCTTCTACGTGTAAAGCAGATGCGAAAAGCCGGGGCGTTTTTACATTTACACCCCTGGCCGCATAAACGAGCCGCCTATTTAACGGGATGGGGATTTAGATCCAAACCACATCTCCTCCTTTCCGCGAGTGATCATCAGAGCACTTCCAGCAAAGGTCTATTCCAACATGACCAGCCGTCGTAGCTCCTCCCCTCGCACCTCCGGTCCCAAACCCGGGGACTGGGAGAGTTGTACCATCCCGCATAGCAAGTTAGTGTCACTTCAAGCCCAGGGATTCCTACCCCAGGCATGCATGGTCCCGGTCCGAGCCGGTCTCGCCACCTATAATGGCGGAAAACAAGCGGAGAGCACCCCCAATCCTTCTAGGGGAGAGCGGGTGTGTCTTGTCCCCTATCTATTAAGGGGACTGGGATTTCCAATTCACCCATTTCTCCGCGGGCTTCTGGAGTTTTACGGCCTCCAACTGCACAATCTCACGCCCACCTCCGTGTTGCATATTGCGGGTTTCGTTGCCCTTTGCGAGCTATTTTTAGGCGTTGAGGCTCATTTCGCACTGTGGAAGAGGTTATTCTGCCTGGTGCCCCGTTCTCAAAAGGGGTCCATATACCAAGTGGGCGGAGCCGAAGTATGGCGTATCGCCGGGACCGGATACCTATCCGGAACCCCAAAGGAAGCGTCCGAGGACTGGCCTTCAGAATGGTTTTATATAGATGACGTCCCGCTACCGGACCCTATCCGGGTCGGTCTCCCTGAGTTCAACAGTGCTCCATTGAAGAATCGCTTGAGCTGGCGTGCGCGGAGCTCTCAAAGAGAAAACAACAGAGACGTCCTTTACCTGATGGGCTGGATAAGACTGTTGGCTCATTCCGGACTAACCATGATCGGAGTCATGGCCGCATGCATTATGCGGGGGGTGCAGCCGCTTCAATACAGAGGCCACCCAATGTGGGAATTCAACGGGGAGGATGACGCCACCCGTTATGGTCGTAAAGGGCTGGACTCAGCTGCCGCTCTGGAAAAGATCTTATCCTCTTTGTACAAGGGAGAAAAGGAGGAATTCCTCTGGCTCAACCTGCAGGCCGGATTCAGCATGTACGATCCTCCAAGTTGGGTAAGTGAATAGTTGCGCTTGCCCGTTTGTTTTATACTCCCGTGGTTAGATAGGTAGTCTAACGATTTTAATGCAGGAACTGCGACAGGAGGTAAAGAATATAAGCAGCCGCCCTCCACAGCCCGAGGACCCAGAACAGTCCCTTGATCCGGACTCCGAAGAGGATCCGGACATATCAGTGGAGCTTATCGACGAGGTGTTCTATCAGCTAAGCAAGGACAATACCTTGGTAGCCATCATGGCTGATTACCCAGGGTTAATCCCGGCCTCCCAGGTGACGGAAACCGGAGTCTCATTCATTTGAGAGGGATTACACTCTCATGTATTTCGGTGTTTCTGATGACAACCGTGTTTTACAGGGGAGATTTCCACGGCAGGAGGCCGAACCTGCGGCGGCTAGCCAACGAGGGGCCGCAGAGCCCCGTAGGGCTAAAAGGAATGAAGTCCAGACTGAAATGCCGGCGCAAAAGTATAGTGCACCCTTTGCTTCCCTGGAGTTATTCTGTCAGGGTCGTATTAACGTTCGTGCTATCTTCAGGACAAAGAGACCTCGCCGGACTACATCCGGAGAGGTCGCCAATCGCGCCTCCACCAGCCAGGCTCCAACGTCTGGCCAGGAAGCGGAGGCGAGTACAAGGCGCGCACCGGACGCTCCTCCGACAGAGGATGCGGACAGGCTGTCTGCCACAAATTCAGAAGTGGAGAGTGCCATGAACCACAGGCGTCGCCGGACAACTCTACGCGACGGTTGTTTCTCCCAAGAGGCTTTAGATGCCTTTAATTCGGGAGATGCGTACCTCCGTGCCACTCAAAATGGTTTAGCCAGAGCTACGAAGCAGTATGTGAAAGGCATACGGGTAAGAAAATTTTGGTTAAATATATACATATGCCAGTAGCCCCCGAGACTTGAAACAGTTAGAGCAACTGATTTAAGGATCATTGAATATGCAGGTTCTTACAGAGAAGAATACTGTACTGTCCCAGGAGCTGGAGAAGTGCAAGGCCCAACTAGAGGCCGCACTATCCGCAGCAGGGGAGCCCCAAGAGACCCCCTCAGGTAAAATACACTTTGAAAGATTAGTATTGTGCGGTGTGGGTGCAAATCCGACAAGTTAAATTGCAGATGGTGCCGGACTCGATCCGGACAAGCAACAACTTGTACGCCAGCTAAAGGCCGGTGAGAGTATGTTGACAAGGGTGAGGCGAGAGAAGAATGATCTTCAGGATGCCAACACCAAGCTGGATGTCGAACTTAAAGATGTTCGTGGCCAGCTGTCGGACTCCACGAAGGAGAATCAGCGGCTTCGACGCGGCATTTTTAGTAAGTGCTTGAACGAACTTTGAAAAAAGAGTTCGGCGAGGAAGTCGATTAACAGAGTAATGTCTGTAGGTATGCGCACAGGTCGTCCTGCAGAGGAGATGCCCGGTTCTACGGGTGACCTTCTTCCCGAACTCATGCAACTGCATGAGCGAATTCGGCAAGCGATGCGAGGTGTTGCCCAAGCCTTATGGCCTGCCCACTCCGTGCCCGAGAGCCTTGGAGAGCTTGCGGAGAAGCTGAAGGGAGCTCGGCGGCACTTCCGATTGTGGAAGATATCATCCTGCTAACAAGGCGCTCGGGAAGCCTGGGCCATGGTGAAGACCCGTTTTACGAAGTCTGACCCGAACCACATGGCCGAGGTCGGACCCGTGGGGCCTGACGGGAAGGAGATCCCTGTGAGTTTAGTATACGGCCAAGTAGAGTTGGCCGCAAAGTATTCCCAGTAGGACTGTAAATTAGACAGCCTGTGAGATGGTATAGAAGAGGAATACAATCAGTCATAATGACTATGTAATTTTGAATTGACATGTGTAATGCCTTCTAGCCGGATTGTAGATCGTTTGTCGTTGCCGACCTTTTTGCTTCAACCTAGAGACCTGACGGTCTGGAGTGTGTCCGAATACCATAGCGGTTATATAAGAACCGTGGTATGCATGGAGACCAGGCGTAGGGGTCATTAGTGCTTTATCAGACAGGTGCCCAACTAGTTATGTTATATTACATGGTTAGTAAGAAACATCTTCCAAAGAGAATAGTTCCGTTAGGGGTTCCTTTCGCTGGGAGGCATGCCCTAAAGTGCATGTCCGGACTGCGTAAAAAGACGCAGAAAAAGCATCTGGGGGCGCATAAAATGGGTAAAAAGATCATCTTTTATCTCACCGACCGAATATTCCCTTAAGAACGCTAGCTTTCGGCTTCACCCAGTCTGAGATACACATCCGGCTGATCCGGCAGTAACAATCGCAGAGGTGCTCCCTTTACCACCTAGCCGAACAATCGGGAACGTAGGGGTAAGCACAGGAGCCAGGCAACCCAGCTTGGCCAAAACTTAAGTGATATCGATGCATATAATGGTGAAGAAAAAGGTACATGTGGAAGTTTGACGCATGTGTTGGGCATGAAGCCCATATAAATAAGCTTCTGTTAAAGAAGCCCCCAGGTTTAATGAGCACGAGTGGCGTATCACTTAGATGAGCCTTTAAGGGCGATAAAAGAAAAGAGGGGAAGGAGAGAAATGTAAGACAGAAAAATGCAAAAAATGGACAGAGGAAGGAGACGAACACAGAGTCCGGCGCTAGGCGTAGAATCTTCGGAGACGGGTGGCGTTCCATGGGTTCGGCTCGAGTCGGTTATCCGATGCATCTCGCAGGCGGTATGCCCCGCCAGTCAGGACTTGGTCGATTATGAATGGAGCTTCCCACTTGGTCTTGAGTTTGTCCTTTTTCTTGTCCGGCAGGCGTAGAACTAGTTCGCCGACATTATAATTTTTGGCCCGTACTTCTCTGCTTTGATATCTTCGAGCCTGCTGTTGATAGAATGCGGAACGGGCTTTTGCCACGTCGCGCTCCTCCTCCAAAGCGTCCAAACTGTCCTGCCGATCGAGCTCGGCTTCTCTTTCTTCGTACATGCGCACTCGAGGTGAGTCATGAATTATGTCGCAGGGCAGAACTGCCTCTGCGCCGTACACCATGAAGAATGATGTGTATCCGGTGGTGCGATTCAGCATGGTCCGCAGCCCCCAGAGTACGGAGTTGAGCTCCTCTACCCAGTGCGTATTAGATTCCTTAAGGGACCGCACTAGTCTGGGTTTAATGCCGCTCATGATAAGACCATTTGCATGTTCGACCTGGCCGTTGGTTTGAGGGTGATAGACGGAAGCATAATCGAGCGTGATGCCCATGTTTTTGCACCAGAGTTTTACCTCGTCGGCGGTAAAGTTTGTACCGTTATCGGTTATGATGCTGTGGGGGACGCCATAACGGTGTACAACCCTGGATATGAAGTCTATCACAGGTCCGGACTCGGCCGTTTTAACAGGCTTGGCTTCTATCCATTTGGTGAATTTATCCACCATGACCAGTAAGTATTTCTTTCTATCGGTCCCGCCTTTAAGGGGTCCGACCATGTCAAGCCCCCAGACCGCAAAAGGCCAGGTGATTGGTATAGTTTGGAGTGCGGTGGGTGGCATATGGCTTTGGTTGGCAAAAAGTTGGCAACCAGCGCATCGTTGGACTAAGTCCTGAGCGTCTGCCCGGGCCATCGGCCAATAAAAGCCTGTATGGAAAGCCTTGCTAACAAGGGACCGAGAAGCGGCGTGGTGACCATCGAGTCCGACGTGAATTTCAGCCAGAAGGTTCCGCCCTTCCTCTTCGGAGATGCACCTTTGAAGGACTCCGGTAGTGCTTTTCTTATAAAGCTCTCCCTCATGGACTCTGTAGGCTTTAGATCGCCGCACTATGCAGCGGGCCTCGTTTTGGTCTTCCGGGAGTTCTTGCCTGATAAGGTAGGCTAGGGATGGTTCTGTCCACGGGGCGATGACCGCCATTATTACGTGGGCTGAAGATGTAATTTCATTGGCAGAGCCTCCAATTGTGTCAGTTTGTTCGGCGTTGAATGGTGCGGCTGGGTCCGGGCTGTTAATTGCGGGTTCCCCCTCCCATGCTACAGATGGCTTGAACAATCTTTCCAGAAAGATGTTGGGGGGGACTGCATCGCATTTTGCTCCGATGCGTGCCAGGACGTCGGCTGCTTGATTGTTTTCTCGGGCTATATGGTGAAACTCCAGCCCTTCGAACCGAGCTAACATTTTTAGGACGGCATTGCGGTAAGCTGCCATTTTTGGGTCCTTGGTGTCGAAGTCGCCATTTATTTGGGATATCGCGAGGTTCGAATACCCGCGTACCTCTAGGCGTTGAATGCCCATGGATACTGCCATCCGGAGACCATGTAGAAGGGCCTCGTATTCGGCTGCGTTGTTGGAGTCCCTGTACATAATTTGGACTGTGTCTCCTGTGGGGGATGTCAAAACGACGCCAGCCCCTAGTCCGGCCAACATTTTGGAGCCGTCGAAATGCATGATCCAGTTTGAGTATGTGCCGTACTCTTTAGGGAGTTCGGCCTCTGTCCATTCTGCGACGAAGTCGGCCAAAACTTGCGATTTTAACTCGTCGTGGCTTATAGGTTATATCGAACGGGAGGAGCTCGATGGCCCATTTTGCGATCCGGCCCGTTGCATCGCGGTTGTTGATAATATCATTAAGTGGTACTTCCAAGGCTACTGTTATGGAACACTCTTGAAAGTAGTGTCGTAGCTTTCTGGATGCCATGAATACCGCGTATGCAATTTTTTGATAATGTGGGTACCGTGATTTGCATGGAGTGAGGACAGTGGACACGTAGTAGACCGGCCTTTGAAGGGGGAATTTGTGTTCGTCCGTTTCCCGCTCGACAACGAGCACTGCGCTGACAACTTGATGTGTTGCTGCAATGTACAATAGCATTGGTTCGCCGGTGTTCGGCGCGGCCAAGACTGGGTTTGTTACCAATATGGCTTTTATTTCATCGAGTCCGGCCGTGGCGGCATCCGTCCACTCGGAGTGTTCAGTGCGCCGGAGTAGGCGATAAAGGGGCAGTGCCTTTTCTCCCAAGCGGGAGATGAAGCGGCTTAGAGCCGCCATGCATCCGGTTAATTTTTGTATTTGTTTGAGGTCCTTTGGGATATCCAATTGTAACAAAGCTCAGATCTTGGCTAGATTTGCTTCAATTCCTCTACCGGATACAATGAAGCCCAAGAGCTTTCCGGCTGGAACGCCGAAGACGCATTTTTCCGGGTTGAGCTTGATGTCGTATTTTTGGAGGTTATCGAATGTGAGCCTCAAGTCGTCTACTAGTGATTTGACATGTCTTGATTTGATGACCACATCATCCACATATGCCTCCACTGTTTTGCCGATCTGATTTGCCAGACATGTCTGGATCATGCGCTGATATGTTGCGCCGGCGTTTTTTAGCCCGAAGGGCATTGTGTTGAAGCAAAATGGGCCGTATGGTGTGATGAATGTTGTTGCAGCTTGGTCTGATTCTGCCATCTTGATTTGATGGTAACCGGAGTATGCGTCGAGGAAACACAATGAATCGTGTCCTGCGGTGGCATCGATAATTTGATCGGTACGGGGGAGGGGGAAGGGATCCTTTGGGCAAGCCTTGTTAAGGTCTTTAAAGTTGACACACAGGCGCCAGGATTTGTCTTTCTTTGGTACCATCACCAGGTTTGCTAGCCAGTCCGGATGTTTTATGTCTCTAATGAATCCGGCCTCCAATAGCTTGGCTAGCTCTTCTCCCATGGCATGTCTCTTAGGTTCGGAAAAACGCCGAAGGGCTTGTTTGACAGGTTTGAATCCTTTTAGGATATTTAAGCTGTGTTCGGCTAGCCTGCGTGGGATCCCTGGCATGTCTGAAGGGTGCCAGGCGAAAATGTCCCAATTCTCTCGTAGGAACTCTCGCAGTGCGGCATCTACGTCGGGGTTCAGTCGTGCCCCGATGGAAGCTGTTTTATTGGGGTCCGTTGGACGGACCTGGAATTTGACTATTTCGTCGGCTGGCTTGAAGGATGTGGACTTGGATCTTTTGTCGAGTATCACATCATCCCTATTAACCATGGAGCGCAGCGTAGTCAGTTCCTCGGCCGCTAAGGCTTCGGATAGTGTCTCGAGGGCTAATGCGGCCATCTTGTTTTCGGCGCGGAGTGCTATGTCCGGATCACTAGCTAGAGTGATGATTCCATTCGGCCCGGGCATCTTAAACTTCATGTACCCGTAATGGGGTATCGCTTGGAAGATTGTGAATGCTTCCCGCCCTAGTAAGGCGTGATGTCCACTTTTAAATGGGGCCACCTGAAACGTGACTTCTTCAGACCTGTAATTATCCGGCGTGCCGAACACCACATCTAGTGTGATTTTTCCTGTGCAGCGTGCTTCCCGACTGGGGATTATTCCTCTAAAGGTTGTGCTGCTTCACTCGACGCGGTTCCGGTCTATTTCCATTTTTTGAAGGGTTTCCTCATAAATGAGGTTCAGTCTGCTGCCTCCATCCATGAGCACCTTGGTGAGGCGAAAGCCGTCCACTATGGGACTGAGGACCAATGCGGCTGGTGCTCGGGCTGTTCGGAATCTAGGTTCATCACTTGCGTTGAAGGTGATATCAGTGTCGCTCCATGGATTTATTGTTGCAATTTGATAGACTTCGGCGAGGCTGCGGAGTGTTCTTTTTCGCATATTGTTTGATGCGAAAGTCTCGAAGACTGTGAGAATGGTACTGGTGTCCTCGGGCTGGCTTTCTGCGTCCTCCCGATTTAAGAGGTCCTCGCCAATTTTGGCTACCTACCGGAGTATCCAACACACTCTAAGGCTGCGAGTTGGTGTGGCGTCCTCTGTACTATGAATTCTACAGGGTCCATCAAGCCACCTTTCCAGTACAGTCCCATGCCCTATAGAGGTTTTTGGCTTTTTGCTATTTACTCCGGGTGTCTTATGATGATGCACCCTCTTAGTTCGGACGGGATTATTATTCAAGGCCGGATTATCCCAAAATTTTATTTCGGTTTTCCAGGCACTTTCCATCGCATAGTACTTTTGTACTATGAACGCCAAATCAGCGAAGCGTGTAATATAACGGCGACTTATGGCATTAAGGATTCCCTCGTCCGTGCAATTACTGCAGAAGATTGATATTGCGTCTTCCTCGCGGCAGTCCTTTATCCTGTTCATAACCAGGAGGAATCTGGCCCAATAATGATGTACTATTTCGTCGGGCCTCTGCCTGACTTGGGAGAGATCACCTATATTCGGGTGGGTGGGTGTTTGTTGAATCTGAGACTTCACCCGATCCAAGATTCGGAGGCCGAAGAGTTTCCGAACTCTGAAGTTCGGATTCTTGGATGTTGTCCAGCGAGTCCGGCCCGTTGCCTGATCCTAATCTCAGGTCTTGAGTTACATCCTCTCCGCGGGTATCCGGCTTGGAGGGGTCGGGAATTCGGACGTAGCTGGTCCTTAAAATAGATGAAGGGTCGCCGCACTGCGCCTCTACCACGGCAACATGGTGGGTGACTTGGGGAGAGTTAATTTCTCTTAGATTGGGTTTAAGCCCAACCTGGTCATAATCCGTAGCAACCCCCAGGGCGGCGATGCGATCCAAGAGCCCGTTTACGGAAGAGAGCTCCATTGGATCTAGCTGCTCGACGAGTTCCGAGCTGACGTGTAGGTTGCTTTTGACGACCCGAGAGGTCACCGTCGGCGCAACAGCCGAACAGGCGGTCATGAGGAAACCACCTAGCCGGAGGGTTTGGCTGACAGCCAAGGCTCCCTTAGCAACGGCGCCGTCTTTGAAGACGGGAGAAGGCATCCTTCCTGATTGTGACGGCACAGAGGAACTCTCAATGAAAGCACCAATGTCGGTGTCAAAACCGGCGGATCTCGGGTAGGGGGTCCCGAACTATGCGTCTAGGCCGGATGGTAACAGGAGACTGGGGACACTTTGTTTTACCCAGGTTCGGGCCCTCTCGATGGAGGTAAAACCCTACTCCTGCTTGATTAATATTGAAGATATGGGTAGTACAAGAGTAGATCTACCATGAGATCAAGGAGGCTAAACCCTAGAAGCTAGCCTATGGTATGATTGTGTATGGAGTTGATCCTCTACGAGCTACAACCCTCCGGTTTATATAGACACCGGATAGGGTTAGGGTTACACAGAGTCGGTTACAATGGTAGGAGATCTTGAATATCGCATCGCCAAGCTTGCCTTCCACGGCAAGGAAAGTCCCATCCGGACACGTGATGAAGTCTTCAATCTTGTATCTTCATAGTCTAGGAGTCCGGCTGAAGGTATAGTCCGGCTACCCGAACACCCCCTAATCCAGGACTCTCTCACCTGGTTCAGGGGCTACTGAGGGAGTCCTTGATTAGGGGGTCTCCGGACAGCCGGACTATATCCTTTGGCCGGACTGTTGGACTATGAAGATACAAGATTGAAGACTTCGTCCCGTGTCCGGATGGGACTTTCCTTGGCGTGGAAGGCAAGCTTGGCAATACGGATATGTGGATCTCCTCCCTTGTAACCGACTCTGTGTAACTTAGCCCCCTCAGGTGTCTATATAAACCGGAGGGTTTAGTCCGTAGGACAACAGACAATCATACCATAGGATAGCTTCTAGGGTTTAGCCTCTACGATCTTGTGGTAGATCAACTCTTGCAATACTCATATCATCAAGATCAATCAAGCAGGACGTAGGGTGTTACCCCCATCAAGAGGGCCCGAACCTGGGTAAACAGCGTGTCCCCCGCCTCCTGTTACCATCCGCCTTAGATGCATAGTTCGGGACCCCCTACCCGAGATCCGCCGGTTTTGACACCAACAGGCACACTAAAAGATCTACTAGTAAAAAGGTGCATGCAATAGAAGAAATTAATGTTTTGAGTGGAAAGATGGATGAACTTATGAAATTGTTTGCTAATAAGAGTGTTTCTTCTGATCCTAATGATAAGCCTTTGCCTACTTTGATTGAGAACAATAATGAATCTATGGATGTGAATTTTGTTGGTAGGAACAGTTTTGGTAATAACGCGTATAGAGGTAATTTTAATCCTAGGTCGTTTCCTAGTAATTCCTCTAATAATTATGGTAATTCCTACAACAACTCTTATGGAAATTATAATAAGATACCCTCTGATCTTGAATCTAATATTAAAGAATTTATTAGTTTGCAAAAGAGTTTCAATGCTTTGATTGAAGAAAAATTGTCTAAGATTGATGAGTTGGCTAAGAACGTGGATAGAATTTCTCTTGATGTTGATTCTTTGAAACTTAGCTCTATCCCACCTAAGCATGATATCAATGAGTCTCTCAAAGCCATGAGAATTTCCATTGATGAGTGCAAAGAAAGAACCACTAGGATGCGTGCTAAGAAAGATTGCTTTGTGAAAGCGTGTTCTTCTAGTTTCCATGTTAATAAGGATGAAGATATAAAATTTATTGATGTGTCTCCTATTAAATCTTTGTTTTGCAATATTAATCTTGATAGTGATGGGACTGGAGATGAGTCAACTTTAGTTAGGAGGTGTCCCAATGATTCAGAGTTTTTAGATCTTGATGCAAAAATTAATAAAAGTGGGATTGGAGAGGTTAAAACTTTAGATAGCAATGAACCCACTATCTTGGATTTCAAGGACTTTAATTATGATAATTTCTCTTTAGTAGATTGTATTTCCTTGTTGCAATCCGTGCTAAATTCCTTGCATGGTTATAGCCAAAATAAGGCTTTTACTATACATATCGTTGATGCTTTAATGCAATCTTATGAAGAAAACTTGAATTGGAAGTTTCTATCCCTAGAAAACTTTATTATGAGTGGGAACCTACTATTAAAATTAAAATTAAAGATCGTGAATGCTTTGCTTTGTGTGATTTGGGTGCTAGCGTTTCCACAATTCCTAAAACCTTGTGTGATTTGCTAGGTTTCCGTGAATTTGATGATTGTTCTTTTAACTTGCATCTTGCGGATTCCACCATTAAGAAACCTATGGAAAGAATTAATGATGTTCTTATTGTTGCAAATAGTAATTATGTGCTCGTAGATTTCATTGTCTTTGATATAGATTGCAATCCTTCATGTCCTATTATTCTTGGTAGACCTTTCCTTAGAACGATTGGTGCAATTATTGATATGAAAGAAGGGAATATTATATTCCAATTCCCGTTAAGGAAAGGCATGAAATACTTTCTTAGAAAGAAAACTAAATTACCTTATGAATGTATTATGAGAGCCACTTATGGATTGCATGCCAAAGATGACAATACCTAGATCTATCCTTGCTTTTATGCCTAGCTAGGGGCGTTAAACGATAGCACTTGTTGGGAGGCAACCCAATTTTATTTTTGTTCCTTGTTCCTTGCTTTTTGATTCTGTTTAGTAATAAATAATTCATCTCGCCTCTGTTTATATGTGGTTTTATGTTTTTAATTAGTGTTTGTGCCAAGTAGAACCTTTGGGAAGACTTGGGGAAAGTCTTTGCGATCTTGCTGTAAAAAACAGAAACTTTAGCGCTCACGAGATTTGCTGCCACTTTTTACTGGAGAGTGATATTTAGTTAATTCTTTTTGAAGATTATTAATAGACAAATTCCTCACGTCCAGAAATTTATTTTAGAATTTTTGAGGTTCCATAAGTAGTTGAAACCTACAGATTACTACAGACTGTTCTGCTTTTGACAGATTCTGTTTTTCACGTGTTGTTTGGTTATTTTGGTGAATCTATAAGTAGTATCGAAGGGTATGAATCATAGAGAAGTTGGAATACATTAGGTTTAACACAAATATAAATAAATAATTAGTTCATTGCAGTACCTTAAGTGGTGGTTTATTTTCTTATACTAACGGAGCTCATGATATTTTCTATCTTAAGTTTTGTGTTGTGAAGTTTTGAAGTTTTGGGTAAGGATTTGATGGATTATGGAACAAGGATTAGCAAGATCCTAAGCCTGGGGATGCCCAAGGCACCCCAAGGTAAAATCCAAGGACAACCAAAAGCCTAAGCTTGGGGATGCCCCGGAAGGCATCCCCTGTTTTGTCTTCGTCCACTCGTAACTTTACTTGAAGCTATATTTTTATTCACCACATGATATGTGTTTTGCTTGGAGCGTCTTGTATGATTTGAGTCTTTTCTTTTCAGTTTACCACAATAATCCTTTCTGTACACACCTTTTGGCAGAGACACACATGAATTGGAATTTATTAGAATACTCTATGTGCTTCACTTATATCTTTTGAGCTAGATAATTTTGCTCTAGTGCTTCATGATACGTCCATTTTGCATCATGCTTTTATATAAATATTTATTGCATTATGGGTTGTTATTACACATTATGTCACAATACTTATGCCTATTCTCTCTTATTTTACAAGGTTTACATAAAGAGGGAGAATGCTGGCAGCTGGGATTCTGGCTGGAAAAGGAGCAAATATTAGAGACCTATTCTGCACAACTCCAAAAGTCATGAAACTTCACGGATGATGTTTTCCAAATATATAAAAAACATTGAGCGCAAGAACTTCACCAGGGGGGACACACCCTGCCCACGAGGGTGGGGGGGGGCGCCCTACCCCCTGGGCATGCTCCCTACCTCGTGGGCCCCCTGGTGGCCCTCCGGTGACCATATTATACTATATGGACTCTTTCAATGGGAAAATAATCATAAGCCATCTTCTCGGACGAAACTCCACCGCCACGAGGCGGAACCTTGGCGGAGCCAATCTAGGGTTCTGGCGGGGCTGTTCTGCCGGGGAAACTTCCCTCCCGGAGGGGGAAATCATCGCCATCGTCATCACCAACGCTCCTCTCATCGGGAGAGGGAAATCTCCATCAACATCTTCATCAGCACCATCTCATCTCAAAACCCTAGTTCATCTCTTGTATCCAATTCTTGTCTCCAAGTCTGGGATTGGTGCTAGTAGTGTTAATTACTCCTTGTAGTTGATGCTAGTTGGTTTAATTGGTGGAAGATCATATGTTCAGATCCTATATATGCACATTAATACCCCTCTGATTATGAACATGTTTATGCTTTGTGAGTAGTTACTTTTGTTCCTGAGGACATGGGAGAAGTCTTGCTATTAGTAGTCATGTGAATTAGTTATTCGTTCGATATTTTGATGAGATGTATGGTGTCTCTCCTCTAGTGGTGTTATGTGAACGTCGACTACATGACACTGCACCATTGTTTGGGCCTAGAGGAAGGCATTGGGAAGTAATAAGTAGATGATGGGTTGCTAGAGTGACAGAAGCTTAAACCCTAGTTTATGCGTTGCTTCGCAAGGGGCTGATTTGGATCCATATGTTTCATGCTATGGTTAGGTTTACCTTAATACTTTTGTTGTATTTGCGGATGCTTGCAATAGAGGTTAATCATAAGTGGGATTCTTGTCCAAGTAAGGGCAGCACCCAAGCACCGGTCCACCCACATACCAAATTATCAAAGTACCGAACGCGAATCATATGAGCGTGATGAAAACTAGCTTGACGATATTCCCATGTGTCCTCGGGAGCGCTTTACATCATATAAGACTTTGTCCAGGCTTGTCCTTTGCTACAAAAGGATTGGGCCACCTTGCTGCACTTTATTTACTTTTGTTACTTGTTGCTCGTTACAAATTATCCTATCACAAAACTATCTGTTACCACTTATATCAGTACTTGCACAGAATACCTTGCTGGAAACCGCTTATCATTTCTTTCTGCTCCTCGTTGGGTTCGACACTCTTACTTATCGAAAGGACTATGATAGATCCCCTATACTTGTGGGTCATCAAGACTCTTTTCTGGTGCCGTTGCTGGGGAGTGAAGCGCCTTTGGTAGGTGGAATTTGGTAAGGAAAAATTTATATAGTGTGCTAAAATTTACTGTCACTTGTTACTATGGAAAGTAATCCTCTGAGGGGCTTGTTCGGGGTATCTTCACCCCGAACAGTGCTCCTCAACCTACTGAACCTACTAAAAATAAAAATGCTTGCTTTGAAATTCCTTTGGGTATGGTAGAAAAACTGCTAGCTAATCCTTTTTAGGAGATGGAACAAAACATCCTGATGAGCATCTAATATATGTGGATGAAGTTTGTGGATTATTTAAGCTTGCAGGTGTACCCGGAGATGTTGTTAAGAAGAAGGTCTTCCCTTTATCTTTGAGGGGAGATGCATCGACATGGTACAGGCTATGTGATGATATGGTGTCTTGGAACTACAAACGATTGAAATTGGAATTTCATCAAAAGTTTTATCCTATGCATCTTGTTCATCGTGATCACAATTATATGTATAATTTTTGGCCTCGTGAAGGAGAAAGCATCGCTCAAGCTTGGGGGAGGCTTAAATCAATGTTATATTCATGCCCCAATCACGAGCTCTCAAGAGAAATGATTATTCAAATTTTTTATGCTCGACTTTCTGGTAACAATCGCACCATGCTTGATACTTCTTGTGCTGGCTCTTTTATGATGAAGACTATTGAATTCAAATGGGATTTATTGGCAATAATTAAACGCAACTCTGAAGATTGGGACCTCGACAATGGTAAGGAGTCAGGTATGACACCTAGTTTTGATTGTGTTAAATCTTTTATGGATACCGATATTTTTCGTAAATTTAGCACTAAATATGGACTTGACTCTGAGATAGTAGCTTCTTTCTGTGAATCTTTTGCTGCTTATGTTGATCTCCCCAAGGAGAAGTGGTTTAAATACCATCCTCCCATTGAAGTAAAAGTAGTTGCACCTATTAAAGTTGAAGAAAAGACCATTACTTATAATGATCCTATTGTTCCTACTTCTTATGTTGACAAACCACCTTTCCCTGTTAGGATAAAGGATCATGCTAAAGCTTCAACTGTGGTTCGTAAAAGCAATGTTAAAACATATACACCTCCTGAGCAAGTTAAAGTTGAACCTAATATTACTATTGTTAAAGATCTCTTATCTGATAATATAGATGGGCATGTTATTTATTTCTGTAATGAAACTGCTAGAATTGCTAAAATCCGTGATACAGATAAACCTAGACATGTGGTAGGCATGCCTGTTATTTCTGTTAAAATAGGAGATCATTGTTATCATGGCTTGTGTGATTTGGGTGCTAGTGCTAGTGCAATACCTATTGACTTATACAAAGAAATTATGCATGACATTGCACCCGCTCAGTTAGAAGATATTGATGTTACAATTAAACTTGCTAATAGAGATACTATTTCTCCAATGGGAATTGTTAGAGATGTTGAAGTCTTGTGTGGGAAAACTAAATATCCTGCTGATTTTCTTGTTCTTGGTTCCCCACAAGATAGTTTTTGTCCCATTATATTTGCTAGACCCTTCTTAAATACTGTTAGTGCTACCATAGATTGCAAAAGGGATGTTGTTACTGTCGGTTTAGATGATATGACTCATGAATTTAATTTTTCTAAATTTAGTAGACAACACCGTGAAGAAGAATTACCTAGTAAGGATGAAATTATTGGTCTTGCCTCTCTTGCCGTACCTCCTAGTGATCCTTTAGAACAATATTTGCTAGACCATGAACATGATATGTTTATGAATGAAAGAAGGGAATTAGATGAAGTATTCTTTAAACAGGAACCTATTCTGAAAAACAATTTACCTGTTGAAATCCTAGGTGATCCTCCTCCACCCAAGGGTGATCCCGTGTTTGAGCTTAAACTGTTACCTGATAATCTTAAATATGCTTATCTTGATGAGAAAAGGATATATCATGTTATTGTTTGTGCTAGCCTTTCAGAGCATGAGGAAGAGAGATTATTGAAAACTCTGAAGAAGCACCGTGCTGCTATTGGGTATACTCTTGATGATCTTAAGGGCATTAGTCCCACTCTATGTCAACATAAAATTAATTTGGAAGAAGATGCTAAACCAGTTCATGATCATCAACGCCGTCTAAATCCTAAAATGAAAGAAGTGGTAAGAAAGGAGATACTAAAGCTCCTTGAGGCAGGTATAATTTATTCCATTGCTGATAGTAAGTGGGTAAGTCATGTCCATTGTGTCCCTAAGAAGGGAGGTATTACTGTTGTTCCTAATGATAAAGATGAATTGATTCCTCAAAGAATTATTACTGGTTATAGGATGGTAATTGATTTCCACAAATTAAATAAGGCTACTAAAAAGATCATTACCCCTTACCTTTTATCAATCAAATGCTAAAAAGATTATCCAAACATACACATTTTTGCTTTCTAAATGGTTATTCTGGTTTCTCTCAAATACCTGTGTCAGCCAAAGATCAATCAAAGACTACTTTTACATGCCCTTTTGGTACTTTTGCTTATAGATGTATGCCTTTTGGTTTATGTAATGCACCTGCTACCTTTCAAAGATGCATGATGGCTATATTCTCTGACTTTTGTGAAAAGATTTGTGAGATTTTCATGGATGACTTTTCTGTCTATGGATCTTCTTTTGATGATTGCTTGAGCAACGTTGATCGAGTTTTGCAGAGATGTGAAGAAACTAATCTTGTCTTGAATTGGGAAAAGTGCCACTTTATGGTTAATGAAGGTATTGTCTTGGGGCATAGAGTTTCTGAAAGAGGTATTGAAGTTGATAAAGCCAAGGTGGATGCTATTGAAAAGATGCCATGTCCCAAGGACATCAAAGGTATAAGAAGTTTTCTTGGTCATGCCGGTTTTTATAGGAGGTTCATCAAGGACTTCTCAAAAATCTATCAGCCTCTGACTAATTTATTATAAAAAGATATACCATTTGTCTTTGATGATGATTGTGTAGAAGCATTTGAAATACTTAAGAAAGCATTGATCTCTGCACCTATTGTTCAGCCACCTGATTGGAATTTATCCTTTGAAATTATGTGTGATGCTAGTGATTATGCTGTAGGTGCTGTTTTAGGACAAAGAGTGCATAAGAAACTAAATGTTATTTAATATGTTAGTAAAACTCTAGACAATGCTCAAAGAAATTATGCTACTACTGAAAAAGAATTCTTAGCAGTTGTATTTGCTTGTGATAAGTTTAGACCTTATATTGTTGATTCTAAAGTAACTATTCACACTGATCATGCTGCTATTAAATATCTTATGGAAAAGAAAGATGCTAAACCTAGACTTATTAGATGGGTTCTCTTGCTTCAAGAATTTGATTTACATATTGTTGATAGAAAAGGAGTTGAGAACCCCATTGCAGACAACTTGTCTAGGCTAGAAAATGTGCTTGATGACCCACTACCTATTGATGATAGCTTTCCTGATGAGAAATTAAATGTCATAAATACTTCTCATACTGCTCCAAGGTATGTTGATTATGCTAATTACATTGCTGCTAAGTTTATACCACCTAGTTTCACATACCAGCAAAAGAAAAAGTTCTTTTATGATTTGAGGCATTACTTTTGGGATGACCCACATCTCCATAAAGAAGGAGTAAATGGTGTTATTAGACGTTGTGTGCCTGAGCATGAACAGGAATAGATCCTACACAAGTGTCACTCCGAAGCTTATGGAGGACACCATGCTGGAGATAGAACTGCACATAAGGTACTGCAATCTGGTTTTTATTGGCCTACTCTCTTCAAGGATGCCCGTAAGTTTGTATTATCTTGTGATGAATGTCAAAGAATTGGTAATATTAGTAGACGTCAAGAAATGCCTATGAATTATTCACTTGTTATTGAACCATTTGATATTTGGGGCTTTGACTATATGGGACCTTTTCCTTCCTCTAATGGTTATACACATATTTTAGTTGCTATTGATTACGTTACTAAGTGGGTAGAAGCTATTCCAACTAGTAGTGCTGATCATAACACTTCTATTAAACTGCATAAAGAAGTTATTTTTCCAAGGTTTGGAGTCCCTAGATGTTTAATGACTGATGGTGGTTCACATTTTATTCATGGTGCTTTCCGTAAAATGCTTGCTAAATACGATGTTAATCATAGAATTGCATCCCCTTATCACCCTCTGTCTAGTGGTCAAGTAGAATTGAGTAATAGAGAACTCAAATTAATTTTGGAAAAGACTATTAATAGGTCCAGAAAGAATTGGTCCAAGAAACTTGATGATGCATTATGGGCCTATAGAACTGCATATAAAAATCCTATGGGTATGTCTCCATATAAAATGGTCTATGGAAAAGCATGTCACTTACCTCTCGAACTAGAACACAAGGCTTATTGGGCTATTAAAGAACTTAATTATGATTTTAAACTTTCCGGTGAGCAGAGGTTATTTGATATTAGCTCACTTGATGAATGGAGAACCCAAGCCTACAAAAATGACAAGTTGTTTAAAGAAAAAGTTAAAAGGTGGCATGATAAAAGAATACAAAAGCATGAGTTTAATGTAGGTGATTATGTATTGCTATACAACTCTTGTTTAAGATTTTTTGCAGGAAAACTTCTCTCTAAATGGGAGGGTCCTTACGTTATCGAGGAGGTCTATCGTTTTGGTGCCATAAAAATCAAGAACTTCGAAGGCACAAATCCGAAGGTGGTGAACGGTCAAATAATCAAACACTATATCTCAGGTAATCCCATAAATGTTGAAACCTATGTTATTGAAATCGTAACCCCGGAGGAATACATAAAGGACACTTTCCGGAATGTTTCAGACTCCGAAAAGGAATAGGTATGTGGTACGGTAAGTAAACCGACTCCAAAACAGTTTTTAAGGCAATATTTCTCCATTTTGGAATATTTAGAAAAATAGGAAAATAAGCAGTAGTTCGGAAAGGACGCGAGGGCTCCACGAGGGTGGAGGGCGTGCCCCCCTACCTCGTGGGCACCTCGTGTGCTCTCCGGACTCCGTTTTCTTACAGGACATGTATTTTGGTCGGTAAAAATTCATTATATAACCTCCCGGGGGTTTTGACTCCCATATCACACAAAAATCTCCTGTCTTTGTTTCGAGCTGTTTTTTTTGATAGATCTAGATTATCATGACGTCTCCAAGTGCTCCCAATGACAAGTTCTTCGAGAAGGTCATCAACCCTTACCTCGTGGAGGTGCAGCGACACCCTCAAACCATTGAGATGCGTGATGGGTTGCTGCACATCCGTGATGCTGAGGGACCAAAGGGGAACGGAAGCGTGGAGACGAGGCTCAAAGCAATGGAGCAACAAGTTTTCAAGTGTCAGGGGATGGTGGAGAGTGGACTCGACTCCAACTACATGATGATCGCAGAGTTCACCAACAAACACAAGCTGGATGTGGACAACATTGGGGAGACCATCTTCAAGCTTCATGAGAAAATCGAGCACCTTCAAGCTCAAATCTATGACCTGCAAAACCAAAACTGTGAGTATGAATATAGATTCAAAAGGATGAGTTTGGCTGAAGATTTTAGGATCCCGGAGACTCGGTCATCCTTCTGTGATGGTGAGCCTATGCCTTGGAAGAAGGACGACAAGACTACGCCACCAACAAAATCACCACCGTCTCCTCCAACAAAGAAGAATTGAGTATCTGGTATGGGCACTCCACTTGGCAACTGCCAAGCTTCGGGGAGTGCCCCGGTATCGTATCACCATCACTTCTACCTTTACTATTTTTCTTAGTTTGATCCTTTTGGTAATATCTTGATCTAGTAGAATAAAAGTTCTTAGTATGATCTAGTCGTGAGTTTTGCTTTATTATCCTTCTATGTAATCGAGTCCGTGAGCTATATAATAAAGATTAGTGTTGAGTCAAGGGCTTGATTATTTTGCCATGATCCTAAGTGAATAAAAGAAAAGAGAAATAAATAAAAAGAAACAAAGAGATCATGTGACTCTTATGGAGAGTAATGAGCTCACATAGAAAGAGTATGATGAATAAAAGTTATTGAGGGTTGACAAACATAGTTTTGGTCATCGTTGCAATTAATAGGAAGCAATAAAGAAAGAGAGGTCTTCACATATAAATATACTATCTTGTACATCTTTTATGATTGTGAGCACTCATTAAAATATGACATGCTAAAGAGTTGACATTGGACAAGGAAGACAACGTAATGGGTTATGTTTTCTTACATCTGAGATAAATCATATTGTCTTGGATCCTCCAACATGATGAGCTTGCCTTTCCCCCTCATGCTAGCCAAATTCATTGCACCAAGTAGAGATACTACTTGTGCTTCCAAATACCCTTAAACCAGTTTTGCCATGAGAGTCCACCATACCTACCTATGGATTGTGTAAGATCCATCAAGTAAGTTGTCATCGGTGCAAGCAATAAAAATTGCTCTCTAAATATGTATGATTGATTGGTGTGGAAGAAACAAGCTTTATACGATCGTGTGATATGGAAGTAATAAAAGCGACAGACTGCATAATAAAGGTCCATATCACAAGTGGAAATATAAAGTGACATTCTTTCGCATTAGGATTTTGTGCATCCAACCATAAAAGCGCATGACAACCTCTGCTTCCCTCTGCGAAGGGCCTATCTTTTACTTTTATCTCCTATACTGGAAAAGAGACATGGTGATCTTCACCCTTCCTTTTTTACATTTTATCCTTTGGCAAGCACAATATGTTGGAAAGATCTTGGTATATATGGCTAATTGGATGTGAGTTTTCATGAACTATTACTGTTGACATTACCCTTGAGGTAAAGCGTTAGGAGGCAAAACTATAAGCCCCTATCTTTCTCTGTGTCCAATCAAAACTCCATACCCATAAGTATTGCATGAGTGTCAGCAATTGTGAAATACTATATGATAGTTGAGTATGTGGACTTGCTGAAAAGCACTTATACATTAACTCTTTCCTATGTTATGATAAATTGCAATTGCCTCAATGACTGAGATTATAGTTTGTTAGTTTTCAATGAAGTTTACGATTCATACTTGATTTGTGATTGAATTATTACTCTAGTATAAGAAATCATATGACAGGAATTATATAAGTTGATGTTCTAAGAATGATCATGATGCCCTCATGTCCGTATTTTATTTTTATCGACACCTTCACCTCTAAACATGTGGCCATATTTTTCGATTTAGGCTTTTCGCTTGAGGACAAGCGAGGTCTAAGCTTGGGGAGTTGATACGTCCATTTTGCATCATGCTTTTATATCAATATTTATTGCATTATGGGCTGTTATTACACATTATGTCACAATACTTATGCATATTCTCTCTTATTTTACAAGGTTTACATAAAGAGGGAGAATGCCGGCAGCTGGGATTCTGGCTGGAAAAGGAGCAAATATTAGAGACCTATTCTGCACAGCTCCAAAAGTCCTAAAACTTCACGGATGATGTTTTCCAAATATATAAAAAACATTGAGCGCAAGAACTTCACCAGGGGGGCCACACCCTGCCCATGAGGGTGGGGGCGCACCCTACCCCCTAGGCGCGCCCCCCTACCTCGTGGGCCCCCTGGTGGCCCTCCGGTGACCATCTTCTGCTATATGGACTCTTTCAATGGGAAAATAATCATAAGCCATCTTCTCGGACGAAACTCCGCCGCCACGAGGCGGAACCTTGGCGGAGCCAATCTAGGATTCTCGAGGGGCTGTTCTGCCGGGGAAACTTCCCTCCCGGAGGGGGAAATCATCGCCATCATCATCACCAATGCTCCTCTCATCGGGAGAGGGCAATCTCCATCAACATCTTCATCAGCACCATCTCATCTCAAAACCCTAGTTCATCTCTTGTATCCAATTCTTTTCTCCAAGTCCGGGATTGGTGCTAGTAGGTTGCTAGTAGTGTTAATTACTCCTTGTAGTTGATGCTAGTTGGTTTAATTAGTGGAAGATCATATGTTCAGATCCGATATGCGCATTAATACCCCTCTTATTATGAACATGTTTATGCTTTGTGAGTAGTTACTTTAGTTCCTGAGGACATGGGAGAAATCTTGCTATTAGTAGTCATGGAAATTTGGTATTCGTTCGATATTTTGATGAGATGTATGTTGTCTCTCCTCTAGTGGTGTTATGTGAACGTTGACTACATGACACTTCACCATTGTTTGGGCCTAGAGGAAGGCATTGAGAAGTAATAAGTAGATGATGGGTTCCTAGAGTGACAGAAGCTTAAACCCTAGTTTATGCGTTGCTTCATAAGGGGCTGATTTGGATCCATATGTTTCATGCTATGGTTAGGTTTACCTTAATACTTTTGTTGTATTTGCGGATGCTTGCAATGGAGGTTAATCATAAGTGGGATGCTTATCCAAGTAAGGGCAGCACCCAAGAACCGGTCCACCCACATACCAAATTATCAAAGTATCGAACGCGAATCATATGAGCGTGATGAAAACTAGCTTGATGATATTCCCATGTGTCCTCGGGAGCGCTTTACATCATATAAAAGTTTGTCCAGGATTGTCCTTTGCTACAAAAGGATTGGGCCACCTTGCTGCACTTTATTTACTTTTGTTACTTGTTGCTCGTTACAAATTATCCTATCACAAAACTATCTGTTACCACTCATTTCAGTACTTGCAGAGAATACCTTGCTGGAAACCGCTTATCATTTCCTTCTGCTCCTCGTTGGGTTCGACACTCTTACTTATCGAAAGGACTACGATATATCCCCTATACTTGTGGGTCATCACTTCACTTATATCTTTTTAGAGCACGATGGTGGTTTTATTTTATAGAAATAATTGATCTGTCATGATTCACTTATATTATTTTGAGAGTCCTTTAGAACAGCATGGTAATTTGCTTTGGTTATGAATCTAGTCCTAATATAATAGGCATCCTAGCTCGGTATAATAAAAACTCTCATAAAAAGTGCATTGAGTACTTGGAGAAGTTTGATACTTGATAATTGTTTTGATATATAAAGGTGGTGATATTAGAGTGTGCTAGTTGAGTAGTTTTGAATTTGAGAAATACTTGTGTTGAAGTTTGCAAGTCCTGTAGCATGCACGTATGGTGACCGTTGTGTGACAAATTTGAAACATGAGGTGTTATTTGATTATCTTCCTTATGAGTGGCGGTCGGGGACGAGCGATGGTCTTTTCCTACCAATCTATCACCCTAGGAGCATGCGCATAATGCTTGGTTTTTGATGACTTGTAGACTTTTGCAATAAGTATGTGATTTTTTATAACTAATGTTGAGTCCATGGATTATACGCACTCTCACCCTTCCATCATTGCTAGCCTCTTCGGTACCGTGCATTGCCCTTTCTCACCTTGAGAGTTGGTGCAAACTTCGCCGGTGCATCCAAACCCCGTGATATGATACGCTCTGTCACACATAAACCTCCTTATATCTTCCTCAAAGCAGCCACCATACCTACCTATTATGGCATTTCCATAGCCATTCTGAGATATATTGCCATGCAACTTTCCACCGTTCTGTTTATTATGACACGCTTCATCATTGTCATATTGCCTTGCATGATCATGTAGTTGACATCATATTTGTGGCAAAGCCACCGTTCATAATTTTCATACATGTCACTCTTGATTCATTGCCCATCCCGGTACACCACCAGAGGTATTCATATAGAGTCATACTTTGTTCTAGTATCGGGTTGCGATAATTGAGTTGTAAATAAATAGAAGTGTGATGATCATCATTAATAGAGCATTGTCCAAAAAAAGAGAAAGGCCAAATAAAAAAAGGAAGGCCCAAATAATAATAATAATAATAAGGGGCAATGCTACTATCATTTTTTCCACACTTGTGCTTCAAAGTAGCACCATGATCTTTATGTTAGAAAGTTCTTGTTTTGTCACTTTCATATACTAGTGGGAATTTTTCATTATAGAACTTGGCTTGTATATTCCAACAATGGGCTTCCTCAAAATGCCCTAGGTCTTCATGAGCAAGCAAGTTGGATGCACACCCACTTAGTTTCTTTTGTTGAGCTTTCATATATTTATACCTCTAGTGCATTTGTTGCATGGCAATCCCTACTCCTTGCATTGACATCTATTGATGGGCATCTTCCTAGCCCACCGATTAGCCACGTCGATGTGAGACCTTCTCCTTTTTTGTCTTCTCCACATAACCCCCATCATCATACTCTATTCCACCCATAGTGCTATATCCATGGCTCACGCTCATGTATTGCATGAAAGTTGAAAAAAGTTTGAGATTACTAAAGTGTGAAACAATTGCTTGGCTTGTCATCGGGGTTGTGTATGATGAGAGCATTCTTGTGTGACGAAAATGGAGCATGACCAAACTATATGATTTTGTAGGGATGAACTTTCTTTTGCCATGTTATTTTGAGAAGACATAATTGCTTAGTTAGTATGCTTGAAGCATTATTATTTTTATGTCAACATTAGACTTTTATCTTGAATCTTTTGGATCTGAATATTCACGCCACAATAAATAAAATTACATTGAAGAATATGCTAGAAAGCATTCCACATCAAAAATTCTGTTTTTATCATTTACCTACTCGAGGACAAGCAAGAATTAAGCTTGGGGATGCTCGATACGTCTCCAACATATCTATAATTTTTTATTGTTCCATAATATTATATATTTTGTTTGGATGTTAATGGGCTTTATTTTACACTTTTATATTATTTTGGGACTAACCTATTAACCTAAGGCCCAGTGCAAATTGCTGTTCTTTGCCTATTTTAGTGTTTTGCAAAAAAGGAATATCGAATGGAGTCCAAATGGAATGAAACCTTCAGGAGCGTGATTTTTGGAACAAACGTGATCCAGAGGACTTGGAGCGGATGTCAAGCAATCAACGAGGCGGCCACGAGGCAGGGGGCACACCTACCCCCCTGGGCGCGCCCTCCCCCTCGTGGGCCCCTCGTCGCTCCACCGACCTACTTCTTCCTCCTATATATATTCATATACCCCAAAAACAACTAGGAGCACCACGAAACCCTATTTCCACCGCCGCAACCTTCTGTACCCAAGAGATCCCATCTTGGGGCCTTTTCGGAGCTCCATCGGAGGGGGCACCGATCACGGAGGGCCTCTACATCAACTCCATGGCCTCTCCGGTGATGTGTGAGTAGTTTACTTCAGACCTTCGGGTCCATAGCTAGTAGCTAGATGGCTTCTTCTCTCTCTTTGGATCTTAATACAATGTTCTCCTCGATCTTCTTAGAGATCTATTTGATGTAACTCTTTTTGCGGTGTGTTTGTCGAGATTCGATGAATTGTGGGTTTATGATCAAGTCTATCTATGAACAATATTTGAATCTTCTCTGAATTCTTTTATGCATGATAGGTTATCTTTGCAAGTCTCTTCGAATTATCAGTTTGGTTTGGCCTGCTAGATTGATCTTTCTTGCAATGGGAGAAGTGCTTAGCTTTGGGTTCAATCTTGCGGTGCTCGATCCCAATGACAGAAAGGGAAATAGCATGTATTGTATTGTTGCCCTCGAGGATAAAAAGATGGGGTTTACATCATATTGCTTGAGTTTATCCCTCTACATCATGTCATCTTACCTAATGCGTTACTTTGTTCTTATGAACTTAATACTCTAGATGCATGCTGGATAGCGGTTGACATGTGGAGTAATAGTAGTAGATGCAGGCAGGAGTCGATCTACTTGTCACAGATGTGATGCCTATATACATGATCATGCCTAGATATTCTCATAATTATTTGCTTTTCTATCAATTGCTCGACAGTAATTTGTTCACCCACCGTAATACTTATGCTATCTTGAGAGAAGCCACTAGTGAAACCTATGGCCCCCGGGTCTATTCTCATCATATTAATCTCCCGTTATCAAGTTATTCCTTGCACCGTTTATTTTGCAATCTTTACTTTTTATCTTTATTATAAAAATACCAAAAATATTATCTTATCATATCTATCAGATCTCACTCTCGTAAGTGACCGTGAAGGGATTAACAACCCCTTTATCGTGTTGGTTGCGAGGTTCTTATTTGTTTTTGTAGGTACGAGGGACTTGCGTTTGGCCTCCTACTAGATTGATACCTTGGTTCTCAAAAAACGAGGGAAATACTTACGCTACTTTGCTGCATCACCATTTCCTCTTCAAGGGAAACCAACACAGTGCTCAAGAGGTAGTAGTAGCATAATTTCTCTGGGCACTGTCTAGAGTTTTACTAGCATATTGGATAACATTTAATTTCTTATCAACTCTTTGTCCTACAACAGCCCCTACAACATAATCACTAGCATCACACATGATTTCAAAGGGTAAATTCCAATCAGGTGGCTGAACAATAGGTGCAGAAATCAAGGCTTTCTTAAGTATTTCAAATGCTTCTACATAATCATCATCAAAGACAAAAGGAATATCTTTTTGTAAGAGATTAGTCCGAGGCCGAGAAATTTTAGAAAAGTCCTTAATGAACCTCCTATAAAAACCGGCATGACCAAGGAAACTTCTTATACCTTTAATGTCCTTGGGACATGGCATCTTTTCAATAGCATCAACTTTAGCTTTATCAACTTCAATACCTCTTTCAGAAATTTTATGCCCCAAGACAATACCTTCATTAACCATAAAGTGGCACTTCTCCCAATTCAAGACAAGATTAGTTTCTTGACATCTCTGCAAAACTCGATCAAGGTTGCTTAAGAAATCATCAAAAGAAGTCCCATAAACGGAGAAATCATTCATGAATACCTCAACAATATTTTCACAAAAGTCAGAGAATATAGCAGTCATACATCTTTGAAAGGTAGCAGGTGCATTACATAAACCAAAAGGCATACGTCTATAAGCAAAGGTACCGAAAGGGCAAGTAAAAGTTGTCTTTTCTTGATCCTCTTTTGATACATGTATTTGAGAGAAACCAGAATAACCATCTAGAAAGCAAAAATATGTACGATTGGATAATCTTTCTAGCATTTGATCAATAAGAGGTAAAGGGTAATGATCCTTTTTAGTAGCTTTATTTAATTTGCGAAAACCAATTACCATTCTATAACCTGTAACAATTCTTTGTGGGATCAATTCATCTTTATCATTAGGGACAACAGTAATACCTCCCTTCTTAGGGACACAATGGACATGACGTACCCACTGACTATCAGCAACGAGATAAATTATACCTGCCTCCAGAAGCTTTAGTATTTCTTTTCTTACCACTTCTTTCATCTTAGGATTTAACCGCCATTGGTGATCAACAACCTATTTCGCGTCTTTCTCCAATTTTATTTTGTGCTGGCATAGAGTGGGACTAATGCCCTTAAGATCATCAAGAGTATATCCAATAGAAGCACAGTGCTTCTTCAAGGTTTTCAATAATTTCCTCTCTTCATGCTCTGAAAGGTTAGCACTAATAATAATAGGATATCTCTTTCTTATCAAGATAAGCATATTTAAGATTATCAGGTAAAGGTTTAAGCTCAGACACAGGATCACCCTTAGGTGGAGGAGGACCCCCTAATATTTCAACATGCAAGTTGTGTTTCAAAATAGATCCCTGTTTAAAGAATACTTCATCTATTTCCCTTCTTTCATTCATAAACATATCATTTTCATGGTCCAGCAAATATTGTTCTAAAGGATCACTAGGAGGCATGACAATAGAAGCAAGACCAACAATTTCATCTTTACTAGGCAATTCTTTATCATGGGGTTGTCTACGAAATTTAGCAAAATTAAACTCATGAGACATATCCCCTAAACCAATAGTAACAACATCCTTATTGCAGTCTATCTTAGCATTAACGGTATTCAAGAAGGGTCTACCAAATATAATGGGACAAAAGTCATCTTGTGGGGAACCAAGAACAAGAAAATCAGCAGGATATTTAACTTTCCCACACAATACTTCAACATCTCTAACAATCCCAACTGGTGAAATAGTATCTCTATTGGCAAGCTTAATTGTAACATCAATTTCCTCTATCTCAGTAGGTGCAATATCATGCATAATTTCTTTATATAAGGAATGAGGTATTGTACTTGCACTAGCACCCATATCACATAAGCCATGATAGCAATGATCTCCTATTTTAACAGAAATAACAGTCATGCCTACAACAGGTCTATGTTTATTTTTAGTATCAGGTCTAGCAATTCTAGCAGCTTCATCAGAGAAGTAAATAACATGCCCATTGAGGGAGTCCTGGATTAGGGGGTGTTCGGATGGCCGGACTATACCTTGGGCCGGACTTCTGGACTATGAAGATACAAGATTGAAGACTTCGTCCCGTGTCCGGAAGGGACTTTCCTTGGCGTGGAAGGCAAGCTTGGCGATACGGATATGTAGATCTCCTACCATTGTAACCGACTTTGTGTAACCCTAACCCTCTCCGGTGTCTATATAAACCGGAGGGTTTTAGTCCGTAGGACAACATACAGAACAACAATCATACCATAGGCTAGCTTCTAGGGTTTAGCCTCTCCGATCTCGTGGTAGATCTACTCTTGTACTACCCATATCATTAATATTAATCAAGCAGGACGTAGGGTTTTACCTCCATCAAGAGGGCCCGAACCTGGGTAAAACTTCGTGTCACTTGCCTCCTGTTACCATCCGGCCTAGACGCACAGTTTGGGACCCCCTACCCGAGATCCGCCGGTTTTGACACCAACATTGGTGCTTTCATTGAGAGTTCCTCTGTGTCGTCGCCGTTAGGCTTGATGGCTCCTACGATCATCAATAGCGATGCAGTCCAGGGTGAGACCTTCCTCCCCGGATAGATCTTCGTCTTCGGCGGCTTCGCACTGCGGGCCAATTCACTTGGCCATCTGGAGCAGATCGAAAGCTATGCCCCTGGCCGTCAGGTCAGATTTGGATGTATAAACTACATGGCTGACATCCGTGGGGACTTGATCTTCGACGGATTCGAGCCACTGCCGAGCGCGCGCACTGTCACGACGAGCATGATTTAGCTCTGCCGCCAAACAGTGCCCTAGAGGCCACACCTGCATCGTCTCCGACCCTTAATTCGGAGCCAACTATGCCCATCGAGGATGGGTGGTTGGACGCCACCTCGGGGCTGCGATCCCAACGGCGATCGAGCCAAACACCAGCCCCACATTCCGTGAGACTCGTGACTCCAAGGAGCCGGACTCCGAACCCTCCGCGCCCCTGCCAATCGAATCCGATTGGGCGCCGATCATGGAGTTTACTACCGCGGACATCTTTCAGCACTCGCCTTTAGGCGATATTTTGAAGACACTAAAGTCTCTCTCTTTATCAGGAGAGCCCTGGCCGGACTACGGTCAGCAAGGTTGGGATACGGACGATGAAGAAATTCAGAGCCCACCCACCACCCACTTTGTAGCCACTGTCGATGATTTAACCGACATGC
Organism: Triticum aestivum; assembly: GCF_018294505.1. Lineage (NCBI taxonomy): Eukaryota > Viridiplantae > Streptophyta > Magnoliopsida > Poales > Poaceae > Triticum > Triticum aestivum. The sequence continues at coordinate 611,983,544 of NC_057797.1, forward strand.
TCAACTTCGACTCCGAAGACATCGACGGTATGGACGCCGATGCAGGAGACGATGAAGAACCAACGCCTATTGGGCCCTAGAAAGCCACCTCGTCATATGACATATACATGGTGGACAACCCAAAAGAAGGAGATGGCGATGGAACAGCGGAGGATGACCCCTCCAAGAAACAGCCTAAGCGCCGGCGTCAGTGGCGCCGCTCAAAATCCCGCCAAAGCAAATACGGTGATTCCAACACGGGAGATAATAATACTCTAGAGAGTGCCGAAGAAAACCACCTCCAGCAAGATTCAGCACAGGAGGATGGAGAAGCCAGCCCTCATGAGAGAGCGGCAGACAGAGAGGTCGAGGATGATAATTGTATGCCTCCCTCCGAAGACGAGGCAAGCCTCGACGACGACGAATTCGTCGTGCCAGAGGATCCCGTCAAGCAAGAGCGTTTTCAACGCAGGCTTATGGCCACGGCAAGAAGCCTCAAGAAAAAATAGCAACAACTTAGAGCTGATCAAGATTTGCTAGTCGACAGATGGACTGAAGTCCTTGCGGCCGAACTGCATAAATTCGAACGCCCCTCAAAGAGCTACCAAAAGCGCAGGGTGCTACCCCGATTAGAGGAGGAAGCACTTAAACCTACATCACCAACACTTGATACGGCTGACCAGCCACCTCGTGGCCGCGACAGAGAGGCCTCTCGGCCCTCCATTCAAGCCACACCCCGTACCAAGGCACGGGAAAATGCGCCAGACCTGCGAGATATGTTGGAGGACAAGGCAAGGCAAACAATATCGATCTAAGGATCGCGTGGGCGCCCCACGACTCGAGACGGTAACCGTCACACCGGACACAAATCCGGTAGGGCCGAACACAGTAGACAAAGCTCATTGGAGCTACGTCGTGATATAGCCCAGTATAGAGGTGCCGCACACCCACTATGCTTCACAGATGAACTAATGGATCATCAAATCCCCGAGGGTTTCGAACCCATAAACATCGAATCATATGATGGCACAACAAATCCTGCGGTATGGATCGAGGATTATCTCCTGCATATCCACAATGCCCGCGGCGATGATCTCCACGCCATCAAATACCTCCCACTCAAGCTTAAAGGACCAGCTCGGCATTGGCTTAACAGCTTGCCAGCAGGATCAATCGGTTGTTGGGAGGACCTGGAAGCCGCATTCCTCGACAATTTCCAGGGCACCTATGTGCGACCACCAGACGCCGATGACCTAAGCCACGTAATTCGGATCACCAGACCACCAGACGCTGATGACCACCAGAGGAATCGGCCAGGCAATTCTGGACACGGTTCCTAACAAAGAAAAATCAAGTAGTCGATTGTCCGGACGCAGAGGCCCTAGCAGCCTTCAAGCACAATATCCGTGACGAGTGGCTTGCCCGACACCTTGGACAGGAAAAGCCAAAATCTATGGCAACACTCACGACACTCATGACCTGCTTTTGCGCGGGAGAAGACAGCTGGCTTGCTCATAGCAACAATATGACCAAGAACCCTGGTAATTCGGATACCAGGGACAGTAGTGGCAGGTCGCGTCGCAACAAGCAGAAGCGCCGCATTAACGGTGACAATGCTGAGGATACGGCAGTTCATGTCGGATTCAGAGGCTATAAATCCAGTCAGCGGAAAAAGCCATTCAAAAGAAATCCTTGGGGCCCGTCCAGTTTGGACCGAATACTCGACCGCTTGTGCCAGATACATGGCATCCCCGAAAAGCCGGCCAATCACACCAACAGGGATTGTTGGGTGTTCAAGCAGGCAGGCAAGTTAAATGCCAAAAATAAAGACACGGGGCTGCATAGCGATGACGATGAAGAGCCCCGGCCGCCGAACAACAATGGACAGAAGGGTTTTCCCCCACAAGTGTGGACGGTGAACATGATATACGCAACCCACATCCCCAAGAGGGAGCGGAAGCGCGCGTTAAGGGACGTATACGCGGTAGAGCCAGTCGCCCCAAAGTTCAACCCATGGTCCTCCTACCCGATCACCTTTGATCGAAGGGACCATCCCACTAGCACCCGTCATGGCGGATTCGCCGCATTGGTTCTAGACCCAATCATTGACGGATTTCATCTCACTAGAGTCCTTATGGACGGCGGCAGCAGCCTGAACCTGCTTTACCAGGATACAGTGCAGAAAATGGGCATAGATCCCTTGAGGATTAAGCCCACCAAAACGACCTTTAAAGGCGTAATACCAGGTATAGAGGCCAACTGTATAGGCTCAGTCACACTTTAAGTGGTCTTCGGATCTCCGGATAATTTCCGAAGCGAGGAGTTAATCTTCGACATAGTCCCATTCCGCAGTGGCTATCACGCACTGCTCGGGCGAACCGCATTCGCCAAGTTCAATGCAGTACCGCACTACGCATACCTTAAGCTCAAGATGCCAGGCCCTCGAGGAGTAATTACGGTCAATGGAAACACCGAACGCTCCCTCCGAACAGAGGAGCACACGGTGGCCCTTGCCGCGGAAGTACAAAGCAGCCTCTCCAGGCAGTTCTCCAGTCCGGCCATTAAACGTCCGGACACCGTCAAGCGCGCCCGGAGTAACCTACAACAAGACCGCCTGGCACGTTCCGAGCAGGCGTAGCAATGCGGCCCCAACCCCAGCCCTCGCAAAAATGCGACACCAGTACTTCGCGTACATAACTACGCTCTAGAAATACCATGGGTACAGGGGGAGGGGCACCATCACGGCACGCCCGAAACACGGCTTAAACCGCACCAGGGGCTGCCGATTTTTTAATTTTATCTTACTTTCAGGACTCCACTCTTGGGAAGGCCTGTTTGGCAGTTCAATTGCCGCACAAACGATGCAAGAACCAGGGAAGCAGACAAGCCATGCCGCATTACGGAACTCCCAGGTGGTCTCTATCACGAGCAGTATACCTGTTTCGTATACCATTCCGCAGCCTGCCCCTGGAAGGGACATGTTAAATAGTCCAACCTTTTTCTTATCACATTATTTGTATCATTCTGCTTTGATCGCAGCCTTTTTCAATAAACAATGCATAGCTTTTGTCTCTCTTTGCATTACCTTTTTTTACAAATATATGTTCCTTAACGACATGTTACACCCGTACACTTTGGTACGGCCAAAATACGCCAGGGGCTTTAGTACCCCTCAATATGGTGTGAGAAGTCCGAACACTTTAACAAGTGCGGCACCCCGAACTTATAGCATTATAAGCATCGGCTCCGAATCATGTCTTGGGTCAATAGTTGGGTTTGCCCGGCTCCTATGTTTTGGTGCCTTACATTCCGCTATATCGGCTAAGGTAGCACTAGGAGAACTACTGCGATTGTTCCCCAGTTGAGCTAGGTCGAGCACCTCAGTAGAGAAAGCTAAAACTGACTTTCATGATGAAGCGAGAGCCGGTCGCTGTTTGAGAGGTTTTTCGAGTCCCTAAAGACTTATGCCGCTTAGAGCGATGAGTCGGCTCTGTCCGGCCAAGGCGTGGATAGCGCCCCGAACTCGGTCTTCCAAATACCAGGGGCTTCGCCGAAATTTAAAATTATAGAATTCTATGGCTAAGTGAGAGTGTTCACGCATTATAGTCTGATTGCCTTGTTCGTTCTGCTGAGCGCCTCCCTCAAAGGACCCAAACATGGGAAAAAGAGCGCTCAGGTTTATCCCCGAACACCCCAGCACTAGCGGCACGGGGCAAGAAGCCGACGACTCGCCATCTCTCAGAATTGATAAACAGCCGCACAGAAGGTAATATTTTAAATTCCAACAGCATTGCTTAGCGCATATGAACAAGTTTTTAGTGCATAGGACAAAACAAGCGAGTTTTACTCAAAAATTACATCCCTGGAACATTCATCCGCCACAAGGCGGGCACCCTTCAGAACATCCGTATAATTATTCTCGGGCTTGCGATGCTCTTTCCCCGGCGGTGGCCTGTCCTTCACAAGCTTCTCAGCATCCAGCTTGCCCCAGTGCACCTTAGCACGGGCAAGGGCCCTACGGGCACCTTCAATACAGACGGAGTGCTTGATGACTTTGAGCCTTGGACAGGCCCCCACCAGCCGCCGCACCAGCCCGAAATAGCTCCCAGGCAGAGCCTCTCCAGGCCACAGCCGAACTATGAGGCCCTTCATGGCCTGTTCGGCCGCCTTGTGGAGCTCGACCAGTTGCTTCAGCTGGTCGCTCAGGGGCACGGGGTGTCCGGCCCCAGCATACTGAGACCAAAACACCTTCTTTGTCGAGCTGCCCTCCTCGGCTCGATAGAATGCGGCGGCATCAGACACGCTACGGGGAAGATCTGCGAATGCTCCTGGAGAGCTCCGGATTCGGGTAAGTAACAAGTAACTCACGCTTATGTGTTTGCTTTGCATAAAGAATGCCTTACCCGCCACTATCTTTTTCACCGCATCCAACTCCTGGAGGGTCTTCTGGGATTCGGCCTTGGCAGACTTGGCATTTTCAATAGCCATCGCGAGCTCGGACGCTCGTGTCTTTGAGTCGAGCTCCAAACTCTCATGTTTTTTCATGAGAGCTTGGAGCTCTTGCTGCACCTTGCCAACCTGGGCCTCATACTTCTCCTGCTCGGTGCGCTCCGTGGCCGCCCTCTTCTCGGCCTCGACCAACGCTTGCTTAAGGGTCGCTACCTCCGACGTGGCCCCTACAATAGCCACGATAATCCTATCATTTTTTGCAATTGCACCTTTATATATATATATATATATATATATATATATATATATATATATATATATTTAAACAAGGTATTTCTTACCTTCCTTGTCCTCAAGCTGCTTCTTGGCACGCCCGAGCTCTTGCTTGGACTGCTCGAGGTTCTGCTTTAGCGTGTCCACTTCCGTAGTCAGTGCGGCGGACGCCTGCAAAGAAGCCTGCATACGCATATTGACTCCTTTTTGTTAGACTCCTGCGAATTTTATTTGATCCTCTCTTCGGCTTTTCTTCCTGAACGCCAAACAGAGCATCAGGGGCTACTGTCTATGCGGTAATATTATTTACACATTCTTTACTTACCTCAAAGCCTGTTGAAAGGCTAGTACAAGCTTCAGTCAGTCCGCTCTTGGCGGACTGAACCTTCTGGACCACCGCACTCATAATGGTGCGGTGCTCCTCGTCGATGGAGGCGCCTTTGAGCACCTCCAACAGATTGTCCAGTGCCTCCGGTTGGATGGGGGTCACCGGCACGGTGGGCTTACTCCTCTTGGAAGGAGGTCGCCCGCCGGACTCTGGAGCCTTTGAAGGTTCCGGAGCGGTGTCCGGCCTAGAGCCGGACTTGGAGCCCTAGGGGGTTTTATCCCCTTTACTCCTGGAGTCCGGGAGGTCGCCTTGCGGCGCCTCCAGGACCACCTCCTCCTGGCTTGGAACCTGTTGGGACAACACTTCGGCGTCGTCCGTAGGTTGGGGGGAGGAAGCCGTCGGAAGCGAATTCACATCCGACGAGTCCAGTGAACTGCTCGACGACGCGTCGAGCTAGTCTTTGGGTGGGCTGCATAAACATATTCGACATAAGGGAAAGCTGTGCAATAAAGGAATACTATGAATTACTCTGGTATCCGGATACTTACAATTTCGCCAGGGGCTTGGCCCTGAGCGGCCACTCCTCTCCGTCATCGTCGGCGTCGGTGGAGTAGTCCGGAGGAAGGGTTTTCCCCTTCTTGGGCCCTTCGGCCTCCCCAGTGAGGGCGGCCTTCCTTTTTTTCTCTCCCCCCGCTGGAGGGGGAGAGGTCTCTTCTTCCTCCTCCTCGTCTTCAGGTAGGAATGCTCCTTGGAGCCGTCGGATGATGAACCCGACACCTCCCGGCGCCGGGCACTTTTTCGAGTCCCCGTGGCCTTCTTCGTGGCCTTCTTCTCCGGCACCACATAGGGTGCCGGAACCAGCAACTTCGCCAAGCGGGCATCGGCTGGGTCTTCGGGCAAAGGAGCTGGACAGTCGATTTGTCCGGACTTCGCCTGCCAAACCTGTCAAAGGTAAGGGAGCTTAGATCCCGCATAGAGTCAAACTATGAAAAACTAATACCCTGTAAAAGGCACAAACAACTTACCGCGCTGGTATGACGCTGCGCGCTGAATCCGCGATCCTCGGTAGCGGATGCGGGAGCCTCGGCGCCCTTGAAAAGCACCTTCCAGACATCTTCGTATGTCGTGTCGAAGATCCTTCTCAGAGTTCGGTGCTGCGCCGAGTTGAACTCCCACAGATTGAAGGCCCGTTGTTGACACGGGAGGATCAGGTGGATGAGCATGACCTGGACTACGTTGACAAGCTTGAGCTACTTGTCCACCAGGGTTTGGATGCATGTTTGCAGTCCAGTCACCTCTCCTTTGCTGCCCCACGACAGGCCCGTCTCTTTCCAGGATGTGAGCCGCGTTGGGGGTCCGGACCGGAACTCGGGGGCTACGACCCACTCAGGGTCACGCGGCTCGGTGATGTAAAACCACCCCGATTGCCACCCCTTCAGGGTCTCCACAAAGGAGCCCTCGAGCCGTAAGACGTTGGGCATCTTGCCCACCATGGCGCCTCCGCACTCTGCCTGGTTGCCGTGCACCACCTTCGGCTTGACATTGAAAGTCTTGAGCCATAGGCCGAAATGGGGGCGGATGCAGAGGAAAGCCTCGCACACGACGATAAACGCCGAGATATTGAGGATGAAATTCGGGGCCAGATCATGGAAATCCAGGCCGTAGTAGAACATGAGTCCCCGGACGAATGGGTGGATAGCTAAGCCCAGTCTGCGGAGGAAGTGGGGAAGGAACACTACCCTCTCATGGGGCCTTGGGGTGGGGAGGAGCTGCCCCTCTTCGGGAAGCCAGTATGCGATGTCGTTAGACAAGTATCCGGCCTTCCTCAGTTTTTTGATGTGTCCCTCCGTGACGGAGGAGACCATCCACTTGCCTCCCGCTCTGGACATGGCTGGAGAAGGTTGGGGTGGGGAGTGCAGACTTGGGCGCTGGAACTCGAATGCGCGAAAATGGATAGGCAAACGAGGAAGAAGGCGTAGGTGAAAAGGTGGATCCTTATCCCCTTATATGGGTGGACGCAACTACATGTCCCCACCAGCCTGGTAAAACTCGCTTATCTCCAAGCGCTGTAATCAATGGCGCAGTTGGGTTACCCACGCCCGTATTGATGAGAATCCCGGAATATGGGGACACGATCTCTACTTTAACAAGACGTGCCAAGGAAACCGCCTCGCATGACGCGCTGAGGTGGAATAATAAAACGATTCGAATAAAGGCTTGGTCGTGGTGCGTCACACTACGGAATACGTCAGCAGATTAGATTTGTGTAAATATTATTCTCTCTATGGCAATATGTGGAAACTTATTTTGCAGAGCCGGGCACTGTCTTTGTGTTCAAAATCTTCTATGAAGTACTTGGAGGAGGAACCTGCCTTGCAATGCCGAAGACAATCTGCGCGCCGGACTCGTCATCATTGAAGCCTGGTTCAGGGGCTACTGAGGGAGTCCTGGATTAGGGGGTGTCCGGATGGCCGGACTATACCTTCGGCCAGACTCCTGGACTATGAAGATACAAGATTGAAGACTTCGTCCCGTGTCCGGAAGGGACTTTCCTTGGCGTGGAAGGCAAGCTTGGCGATACGGATATGTAGATCTCCTACCATTGTAACCGACTTTGTGTAACCCTAACCCTCTCTGGTGTCTATATAAACCGGAGGGTTTTAGTCCGTAGGACAACATACAGAACAACAATCATACCATAGGCTAGCTTCTAGGGTGTAGCCTCTCCGATCTCGTGGTAGATCTACTCTTGTACTACCCATATCATCAATATTAATCAAGCAGGACGTAGAGTTTTACCTCCATCAAGAGGGCCCAAACCTGGGTAAAACTTCGTGTCCCTTGCCTCTTGTTACCATCCGGCCTAGACGCATAGTTCGAGACCCCCTACCCGAGATCCGCCGGTTTTGACACCGACACTCATCAATATTATCGGCCAAGAGATCCTTAACCATAGAAATATTAGGTTCAACTTTGATTTGCTCAGGGGGTTTGGGTGTCTTAATATTACTTTTGTTGACCACAGTTGAAGCTTTAGCGTGATCCTTTATTCTAACAAGGAAAGGTGGTTTTTCAATATAAGTAGTAGGAACAACAGGATCATTATAAGTGATAGTATTTTCTTCAACTTTAATAGGTGCAACTACTTTTACTTCACTGGGAGGATTATATTTAAACCACTTTTCCTTAGGAAGATCAACATGAGTAGGAAAAGATTCACAGAAAGAAGCTACTATCTCAGAGTCAAGTCCATATTTAGTGCTAAATTCACGGGAAGCATCGGTATCCATAAAAGATTTAACATGATCAAACTTAGGTGTTATACCTAAATCCTTACCTTCGTCGAGACCCCAATCTTTAGAGTTGCGTTTAATTCTCTCCAATAAATCCCATTTGAATTCAATAGTCTTCATCATAAAAGAACCAGTACAAGAAGTATCGAGCATGGAGCGATTACTGAGAGAAAGTCGAGCATAATTTTTTTGAATAATCATTTCTTTTGAGAGCTCATGATTGGGGCATGAATGTAACATTGCCTTAAGCCTCCCCCAAGCTTGAGCGATGCTTTCTCCTTCGCGAGGCCAAAAATTATATATATAGTTACAATCACAACGAACAAGATGCATATGATAAAACTTTTGATGAAATTCCAATTTCAACCGGTTGTAGTTCCATGATCCCATATCATCACATAGCCTAAACCATGTCAATGCCTCTCCCTTCAAAGATAAAGGGAAGACCTTATAATTGATAACAACCTCGGGCATACCTGCAAGTTTAAATAATCCACAAACTTCATCCACATAGATTAGGTGCAAATCGGGATGTAATGTTCCATCACCTGTGAAAGGATTAGCTAGCAGTTTCTCTATCATACCTGAAGGAATTTCAAAGTAAACATTTTCAGTAGGTTCAGTATCTTGAGGAGCAACTCTTTGCTCTACTGGTCGGGGTGAAGATACCCCGAACAATCCCCTCAAAGGATTATGTTCCATAGTAACAAGTGACAGTAAATTTCAGCACACTATATAAGTTTTTCCTTACCAAATTCCACCTACCAAAGGCGCTTCACTCCCCGGCAATGCTAGAAAAGAGTCTTGATGACCCACAAGTGTAGGGGATCTATCATAGCCTTTTCGATAAGTAAGAGTGTCAAACCCAACGAGGAGCCGAAGGAAATGATAAGCGGTTTTCAGCAAGGTATTTTCTGCAAGCACTGAAATTATCGGTAACAAATAGTTTTGTGATAAGGTAATTTGTAACGGGTAGCAAGTAATAAAAGTAAACAAGGTGTAGCAAGATGGCCCAATCCTTTTTGTAGCAAAGGACAAGCCTGGACAAATGTAACGCCCACGATGCGGCTATATCTCCTATGTGTCGGAGCACGACTTAGAGGCATAACCGCATTGTAAGCAATGTCGCAAGATAGGTAATCTTCACACAACCCATGTAATGAAAAAGGAAAGGGATACATACTTGGCTTACAATCGCCACTTCACACAATGCATGAATAAAGCATTACATCATCCATATACAATCAAGGTCCGACTACGGAACCAAAATAAAAGAAGACTACCCCTGATGCTACATATCCCCGATCGCCCCAACTGGGCTCCACTACTGATCAAGTGGAAACGGAACAACATAACAAACACGAACTTCATCGAGCTCCTCCTTGAGCTTGGTTGCATCACCTGCACGGTATCATCGTCACCTGCAAGCTGGTTTTGGAAGTATCTGTGAGTCACGGGGACTCAGCAATCTCATACCCTCGCGATCAAGACTATTTAAGCTTATAGGTAGGGAAAAGGTATGAGGTGGAGCTGCAGCAAGCACTAGCATATATGGTGGCTAACATACGCAAATGAGAGCGAGACGAGAAGGCAAATGCACGGTCGATGAAGTAGATGTGATCAAGAAGTGATCCTAGAACAACCTACGTCAAGCATAACTCCAACACTGTGTTCACTTCCCGGACTCCGCCAGAAAGAGACCATCACGGCTACACACGCAGTTGATGCATTCTAGTTAAGTTAAGTTTCAGGTTTTCTACAACCGGACAATAACAAATTCCCATCTGCCCATAACCGCGGGCACGGCTTTCGAAAGTTCAAATCCCTGTAGTGGTGTCCCAACTTAGCCCATCACAAGCTCTCACGGTCAACGCAGGATATTCCTTCTCCCAAGAAGACCTGATTAGGCTCGGAATCCCGGTTACAAGACATTTTGATAATGGTAAAACAAGACCAGCAAAGCCGCCCGGATGTGCTGACAAATCCCGATAGGAGCTGCACATATCTCATTCTCAGGGCACACCGGATGAGCAATCCGTACAATTAAAACCAGCCCTCAAGTTTCCCCGAGGTGGCGCTGCAAGGGGCTCTAGTTTGGACCAACACTCAGAGGAGCACTGGCCCGGGGGTTTAAATAAAGATGACCCTTGAGTCTGCAGAACCCAAGGGAAGGTGGTAGGTTGTTAGTGCAAATGGTAAAACCAAGGTTGGGCCTTGCTGGAGGAGTTTTATTCAAGGCGAACTGTCAAGGGGTTCCCATTATAACCCAACCGTGTAAGGAACGCAAAATCAAGGAACATAACACCGGTATGACGGAAACTAGGGCGGCAAGAGTGGAACAAAACACCAGGCATAAGGCTGAGCCTTCCACCCTTTACCAAGTATATAGATGCATTAAATCAAATAAGAGATATTGTGATATCCCAACAAATATCCATGTTCCAACAAGGAACAAACTCCATCTTCACCTGCAACTAACAACGCTATAAGAAGGGCTGAGCAAAGCGGTAACATAGCCAAACAACAGTTTGCTAGGTCAAGGTGGGTTAGAGGTTTGACATGGCAATATGGGAGGCATGATAAAGCATGTGGTAGGTATCGCAGCATAGGCATAGCAATAGAGCGAGCAACTAGCAAGCAAAGATAGAAGTGATTTCGAGGGTATGGTCATCTTGCTTGAGATCCCGCAAGGAAGAAGAACGAGTCCATGAAGAAGACAAACGGACGAGGTCGAACGAATCCTCACAAATGCGACGTTATCGGAACTAACCCGAAGAAGCAACACCGGAAAGAAGCAAACAACATAGTAAACAACCATCACATAAACATGGCATGATGCACAAACAAGTATGATGCATGCCCAGTTTAAATATGCAAGGCATGGCAAAGTGCACAGACAATACTACAAATTAAGTGGAGCTCAATATGCAATGAGTTGCATATTGACGAAACACCACGTCAATTATTTAGTTCTCTCCTGTTTAGATGCCCAACAATATTAAATGTTGTTAAACATGGCAAGAGATGAAGCAAAAGTAAACTACACAATCTAAGCAATTTAAATGGGCCGGAAACAACAACAACAACAACAGTTCCGGTAAAACACCATATGCATTTAGCAAATTGGTGTAGCAACAAAGTTAAACATTTAAATGTTATTATCATGATGCGGAGGGCATGTTCAAGATTATGCAATTTTAAAGAAAATGTTGATAAGAGCATTATGAAGCATTTTGTCATCGTGGCGGAAATGAAAAGGGGTGCCACGACAACGATAATGAAACGGTGCCACGGCAACGTCCCGGTTCCGGTAACTCGATTGAGATACCGGTGCAAAGGAGAAGTGTGCGGATGCGTGCAAAAGATGGTGTGGCGCTCCCGGATTCCGGGTGTCCCACGAGTTGGCGACAGGGAAAACGAGTGACAATTTGAACACGGTGCAAAAACGAGCATCTCAAACATCGCAAGCATTCGTTCGCGGATGTCGACTCGAGGTTATACCTCTGAAGCGTGCAAGCGGGATAGTTCTCGTTCGGTGCAAAGTAGAGGAAGTAGACGTTCTTGCGACGGTGGTAGTGGAAGTAGTCGTTCTCACACGCTCTAGGGTCGAGGGTAGAGGTTCTCGCGATCTCGGCGACGGTAGTGGTACATGTTTATCGTTGCACGAGTTTCAGTAGACGTTCATGTCATCGGTGTCGTGGTACTTGGGGTCTTCGGACTTTCCGGTCCCGTTCTTGCGACGGTAGTCGTTCGCGTTCGTTCGGAGAGGTACTTGATGACTCCAATGTCTTCGGGGCGATGGTAGTTGTACACGGTCCACGAGACATCGATCGTTTGGGGTCTGACTTGCGGGTCTTGCCGACATGAGTGGTATTTGGCGTTTTTGTGTAGACGAACTTGGCGTATCCGAAGGGGTACTTGTGGTCTTAAGGGTTGATGGTAGTGGAACTTGGTGCAATCCGCGAAAATAGTGCTCGTTCAGGCATCATAGTCAGTCTTGGCGGGTCGTCATGTAGTCGTGCACGTGTCTTCGGCGACACCAGGATGCATCTTGGCGGTCTCGTCTCGGTCTTCAATCCAAAACGAAGCAAGGCAAAGACTCGGGGCAGTGGTACTTGGCGGTCCACAGCAAAGAGGAACCATGAAGGGGTGGCTCGAGGAAGAACACTGCAGCGAGGCGGTGAGGCCAGGGGAGGCGCAGTGGCGAAGCAGGGACTCGCGAGCAGAGGAGCAAGTCACAGCGCTGGTGCAAGGTGGCAATGAGATGAGGTGGTCGCCGGCGGCCACGAGCTGAAGAGCGATGTGGACGAGGTGGCACAGGGCCGGACAAGGTGAAGCAGCATGATGGGGGCGACCGGGGTGGTGAGGTCAGGGTTCAACGGAGGAGCCGAGGTCGGGCACCATGGGGATGCAGGCAGCGGAGAGGCGCAGGGCGTCGTGGCCAAGCGGAGGGAGGAGGAGGCGCGGATGGGACGGCGCCGGTCGCCGATGACAGGGCCCGTGGTGGAGCTCATGGTGGTTGGTGGTGGCTCGGGACGAGGATGGACGCAGGGGAGAGGCGGCCGGGAATGGGGCAAGGGCGTCGCTCCTTTGTGCGAGCGTGTGTGGCGGCGGACAGGAACGAGAGGGAGAGACGGGATCGAGTGTAGGGGATCGGGGTAGCTAGGGTTATGGAGCTGGTGGGGGCGGCTGGGCCTTGGGCCAAAATGGGTTGGTAGATGGGCTCCCTCTCTCCTTACTTCTCTTCTCTTACAAAAAAGGAAGGAGAAAAAGATAGAAGAGCAAAGTTTAGGGAAAGAATTGGGCATAGGGTTTGGAGAAGGTTGGAAAGGAAATTATGAAAGGCATATAATTTAAACTGCAAGTGTGTTTGAGGGTGATTCCAAAAATGGAATATTTAATATAGCTCCCTAATATCGGGAGGATATGTTATAAAGAGAAGTCATCCTTCCCTCGATTTAAATGGATCGAAGATCCATACGATTTATTTAAAAGAGTTTTGAAACGGTTGCAATAATAATGGCATGATGACATGATGCAATGCACAAGATGCAAAGATGAATGCAACAGATAAAACAAAACACACGACGAAACCCGGAAACCATGGAAGGCAACTAAAGCTCCAGTCTTGGGGCATTACAACAAACTCATATATGAAGGAAAGCGCTCCCGAGAACACATGGGAATTATCGTCAAGCTAGTTTTCATCACGCTCATATGATTCACGTTCGGTACTTTGATAGTTTGATATGTGGGTGGACCGGTGCTTGGGTACTATCCTTCCTTGGACAAGCATCCCACTTATGATTAACCACTATTGCAAGCATCCGCAACTACAACAGAAGTATTAAGGTAAACCTAACCATAGCATGAAACATATGGATCCAAATCAGCCCATTACGAAGCAACGCATAAACTAGGGTTTAAGCTTCTGTCACTCTAGCAACCCATCATCTACTTATTACTTCCCAATGCCTTCCTCTTGGCCCAAACAATGGTGAAGTGTCATGTAGTCGACGTTCACATGACACCACTAGAGGAAAGACAACATACATCTCATCAAAATATCGAACGAATACCAAATTCACATGACTACTTATAGCAAGACTTCTCCCATGTCCTAGGAACAAACGTAACTACTCACAAAGCATATTCATGTTCATAATCAGAGGGGTATTAATATGCATAATGGATCTGAACATACGATCTGCCACCAAGTAAACCAACTAGCATCAACTACAAGGAGTAATCAACACTACTAGCAACCAACAGGTGCCAATCTGAGGTTCGGATACAAAGATTGGATACAAGAGTTGAACTATGGTTTGAGATAAGATGGTGCTGGTGAATATGTTGATGGAGATTGACCCCCTCCCGATGAGAGGATAGTTGGTGATGACGATGGTGATGATTTCCCCCTCCCGGAGGGAAGTTTCACCGGCAGAACAGCTCCGCCAGAGCCCTAGATTGGTTCCGCCAAGGTTCCGCCTTGTGGCAGCGGAGTTTCGTCCTGTTAGCTAGCTTATGATTTTTTCCTTGATGAAAGACTCCATATAGCCAAAGATGGGCATCAGAGGGCCACCAGGGGGCCCACGAGGCAGGGGCACACCCAAGGGGTAGGGCGCGCCCCCACCCTCGTGGACGATGGGTGGGTCCCCTCTGGTACTTTCTTTGCTCAATATTTTTTATATATTCTGAAAATAATTCTCGTGGAGTTTCAGGACTTTTGGAGATGTGCAGAATATGTCTCTAATATTTGCTCCTTTTCCAGCCTAGAATTCCAGCTGTCGGCATCCCCCCTTTATGTAAACCTTGTAAAATAAGAGAGAATAGGCATAAGTATTGTGACATAATGCGTAACAACATCCCATAATGCAATAAATATCGATATAAAAGCATGATGCAAAATGGACGTATCAGTGGGTAAACAAATTATTATTGGGCAATTGATAGAACTTCAAATAATTATGACGATATCCAGGCAATAATCATTACATCAGCATCACGTCCAAGATTACTAGACCGACTCCTGCCTACATCTACTACTATTACTCCACACATCGACCGCTATCCAGCATGCATCTAGTGTATTAAGTTCATGGAAAACGGAGTAATGCAATAAGAACGATGACATGATGTAGACAAGATCCGTTTATCTATATGGCGGTAGATATAGATCTCGTCTTTTTATCCTTAGTAGCAACGATACATACGTGTCGGTTCCCTTTCTGTCACTGGGATCAAGCACCGTAAGCACCGTAAGATCGAACCCCCATTGCAAGACAAATAGATCAAGTTGGCCAGACAAAACCCAAATATCGGAGAAGAAATATGAGGCTATTAGATATCATGCATAAAAGAGATCAAAGAAACTCAAATATTTTCATGGATATAAAAATATAGATCTGATTATAAACTCAAAGTTCATCGATCCCAGCAAACACACCGCAAAAGAGTTACATCATATGCATCTCCAACAGACCATTGTATTGAGGATCAAGAGAGATAGATGAAGCCATCTAGCTACTAACTACGGACCCGAAGGTCTACAAAGAACTACTCACGCATCATCGGAGAGGCACCAATGGAAGTGGTGAACCCCTCCGTGATGGTGTCTAGATTGGATCTGGTGATTCTGGACTCTACGGCGGCCGGATGAATATTCCATCGACTCCCCTAGGGTTCTGGGATTTTGGGGGGTATTTATAGAGCAAAGAGGCGGTCTGGGGGGGTACCCGAGGTGGGCACAACCCACCAGGGCGCGCCACGCCCTGGTGGGTTGTCCCCTCCTCGGGACTCCCCCAGGTGCAACCAGGGCCCATCTGCTCCCTTTTGGCCCATAAAAAATCATCGTGAAGTTTTGTGCCATTTGGACTCTGTTTGATATTGATTTCCTACGATGTAAAAAACATGGAAAAAACAGGAACTGACACTGGGCACTATGTCAATAGGTTATTACCAAAAATGATATAAAATAAATATAAAATGATTATAAAACATCCAAGATTGATAATAAAACAGCATGGAATAGTAAAAAAATATGGATACGTTGGATACATATCAGCATCCCCAAGCTTAACTCCTACTCGTCCTCGAGTAGGTAAGTGATAAAAACAGAATTTTTGATGTGGAGTGTTGTTCATCAAGTCATATCATATTCTTTTCTTTATAGCATGGACATTTGGACTTTTATGCGATTCAAAGCAATAGTCTAGTTTTGACACAATAATTTAGATACTCAAGCATATCAACAAGCAACCACATCTTTCAAAATATCAACACTAAAATAAGTTATCCCTAGCCTATCATGCTCAAACATTGATCCATTCGTGAAACACACTCGAATATTACCTACACTCAATACTTGAGCACGGTCATATTGCCTCCTAGTTGGTGCTTTTTATGAGACAAGATGGAGACTCAAATTTCAAAATAAAAATTGCACAATAGTAAAAGAAAGTCCCTTCACAGAGGGAAGTAGGGATTTGTACAGGTGCCAGAGCTCAAAGCGAAAAATCTGAGATAAAAATATTTTGGGAGGTGTATCCATCCCACCAACAAAAATGACTTAGAGTTCCGAACAGTTTCCATGCTAGATATGCCATAGGCGGTTCCCAAACAGAAAATAAAATTTATTCCTTTTCCCCCATAACTTTCACTTTCCATGGCTAGCCGTATCCACGGGTGCCCTCCATACCAAAACTTCCCAAGGAATTTATTATTTGACAACATAAAGTAAATTCATTTTTGTTTTTGCATTTCGGGACTGGGCATCCCTAATACCCTTGCCTTACTCTTGTACAATGACAAGTGAATAAACACTCATCTTGAGAATAACACATCTAGCATGGAAAATATTAGCCACCCTTTACCATTCCGCGAGTGAAACAAACACACAAAAGAGAAGTTTATTTGAAAATTCGAGATGGCACATGCAAATTTTCTTAGAACGGCAAAATAATACCGCATATAGGTAGATATAGTGGACTCATGTGCCAAAACTGGTTTAAATGATTTTGGATGCACAAGTAGAAGTCATACTTAGTGCAAAATGAAGGCTAGCAAAAGATTGGGAAGCGACCAACCAAGAAACGAATAATCTCATAAGCAAGCATAAGCATAATTAACATCGAATAATGTACCACAAGTAGGATATAATTTTCATCGCATGACTATTGACTTTCATGCATGCATAGGGAATCACAAACCTTAACACCAATATTCTTACTAAAGCATAATTACTCATCAACATAACTCACATATCACATCATCATATCTCAAAACTATTACAAAGAATCAAGTTTATTTTATCCAATGATCTTCATGACATTTTATTTTACTTTATCCTTCTTGGATATCTATCACTTTGGCACTAATTTTCATGAGTTGCTTTTCATAAGCTCGACCAAATATAAGTGAAGATCATGAGCATAACAAGTTTTCTTTCTCTCAAAATAATTTAAGTGAAGCAAGAGAGAATTTATTCAAAATTTTACTAACTCTCAAACAAATATAAGTGAAGTAAGAGAGCATTTCTTCAAAAATAACAAAGCACACCATGCTCAAAAAGATATAAGTGAAGCACTAGAGCAAGTCCTAGCTCATAAATGATTTAAGTGAAGCATAGAGAGCAATTCTAACAAGTCATGCATAATTTTGGCTCTCTCAAAAAGGTGTGTCCAGCAAGGATTGATAACTTAAAACACAAAATAAAACAAGCAAAGACACATATCATATAAGATGCTCCAAGCAAAACACATATCATGTGACGAATAAAAATATAGTCTTGAGTAAAATACCGATAGTTGTCGGAAGAAAGCGGGGATGCCACTCGGGGGCATCCCCAATCTTAGTTGGTTGCTCATTCTTGGATAATAGCCTCTGATGCCGGGGCATCCCCAAGCTTAGGCTCTTACATCCTTCCTTCATCCATTGTAGGATAATCCAAAACTTGAAAACTTCAATCACATAAAACTCAACAAAGCCTTCGTGAGATCCGTTAGTATAAGAATAATAAACCACTACTATAAGTGCTTTATCAAACCAATTCATATTTTGTTTTTGTATTATATCTATTGTATTCCAAATGTTCTATGGAAAAAACTCATCAAAGAATACCATAGAGCCATCAAAATAAGCACACAACACAAAGAAAACAGAATCTGTCAAAACAGAACAGTCTGTAGTAATCTGACTATTTAGAATACTTCTGTAACTACCAAAACCCTGAAAAATTAGGACGACCTGAGAAATTTGTATAATGATCTACTGCAAGTGGAATGGCTATTTTATCACTCTCTGGTAAAAAAATGAAAATTAATTTTGTGAGTGAAAACTTTCTGTTTTTTTCAGCAAGATCAAACAACTATTGCCCAAGAAGACCCCAAAGGCTTTACGTGGCACAAACACTAATTAAAACATAAAAAACACAATCATAACAGTAGCATAATTGTGCTAACACTCAAGAACAGAAAGCAAAAAGCAAAAATAAAATTTATTCATTGGGTTGCCTCCCAACAAGCGCTATAGTTTTACGCCCTTAGCTAGGCATAAAGCAAGGATCTAAGTTTTGTCATCTTTTGTTCAAGATCCATAAGATGCCATCATGATTGATTCATAAGGTGGCTTAATTATAGTTCTATGAAAGTGTTCCATACCCTTCCTCAAAGGAAATTGGAACTTAATATTGCCTTCTTTCATATCAATCACGACACCGTTAGTGTGTAAAAACGGTCTACCAAGAATAATTGGACAAGACGGATTGCAATCAATATCAAGAACAATAAAATCTATGGGCACATAATTCCTATTTGCAACATCATTAATTCTTCTCATAGGCTTTTTAATAGTAGAGTCCGCCAAGTGCAAATTCAAGGAACATTCTTCAAGATTGGTAAGACCAAGCACATCACATAAAGATTTCAGAATTGTGGAAACATTAGCACCCAAGTCACACAAAGCAAAACACTCATAATTTTTAATCTTGACTTTGATAGTAGGTTCCCATTCATCATACAATTTTCTAGGAATTGAAACTTCTAATTCCAATTTTTCTTCAAGAGCTTTCATCATAACATCAACAATATGTTTAGTAAAAGCTTTATTTTGTTCATAAGCATGGGGTGAATTTATCATGGATTGCAACAAAGAAATAGAATCAATTAAAGAGCAACTATCATAATTAAAGTCTTTGTAACCCGAAATAGTGGGTGCATCACTAGTTAAAGTTTTGACCTCTCCAAACCCACTTTCATCAATTTTCCCAATAAGATTTTCACCCTCCGAAATGTTGGGACGCCTTCTACCTAAAGTTGACTCTTCTACAGTACCTTTTTCATCATTCTTAACTTTACTAAACAAGGAATCAATAGAAGAAACACCAATCATTTTAAGATCTTCATCACTTTTGCAAGAATAATCACTAGAAAAAGCTTTTCCAAAAAGTCTCTTTCAGCTCTAAGCATAGCAGTTCTTTTCTTACTTTCATCCATAGAAACATAAATAGGTTTAATTGATTCATCTACTTTCGGCACAAAAATTTTCATCTTGAGATTTTCCACACCATGAGCAATTATATCAACACTTCTAGACAAATCATCAATTTTGTTCAACTTTTCTTCTATGGAAGTGTTGAAATTTTTTTGTGTGTTGGTAAATTCTTCAATATTATTCTCAAGATCAGAGGTGTTCATATTATTATTATAAGATTTATTTCCATAGGAATTACCATAATTGTTAGAGGAATTACTAGGAAAAGGCCTAGGATTAAAATTACCTCTATAAGCATTATTGTTGAAATTATTGCGAGAAATAAAATTCACATCAATGGCATCACTATTTTGGTCAATCAAAGTAGACAAAGGCATATCATTAAGATCAATAGGAGCACTTTTACTAGAAACCTATTTCACAAGAGCATCAACTTTATCACTTAAAGAAGAAATTTCTTCAACCGAATTAACTTTTTTACTAGTAGGAGCTCTTTCGATATGCCATTGTGAATAATTTGCCATGATATTATCAAGCAATTTGGTGGCTTCACGCAAAGTAATTTCCATAAAAGTACCACCCGCGGCGGAATCTAAAAGATTACGAGAAACAAAATTCAATCCCGCATAAATTTTTTGTATGATCACCCAAAGATTTAACCCATGAGTTGGGTAAATCCTTAGCATCATTTTCATCCTTTCCCAAGATTGTGCAACATACTCATGTTAAAGTTGCTTGAAATTCATGATCTGGGTTCTAAGGGAAATAATTTTTGCGGGAGGAAAATACTTAGTGATAAAAGCATCTTTGCACTTATTTCAAGAATCGATATTATTGCGAGGCAAAGAAGAGAACCAAATTTTTGCAGAATCACGCAAGGAAAATGGAAATAATTTCATCTTGACCACATCATTGTCCACATATTTTTTCTTTTGCATATCACATAATTCCACGAAGGTATTAAGATGGGACGCGACATCCTCATTAGGAGTACCAGAAAATTGGTCTTTCATAACAAGATTCAGCAAAGCGGTATTAATATCACAAGTCTCCGCACTAGTGGCGGGAGGAGCAAGAGGATTGCCAATAAAATCATTGTTGTTGGTATTTGAGAAATCACATAACTTGGTGTTCTCTTGAGTCATGATGACCACACAACAATATTGCACTTAAAAACAGACCCGGCAAGAAAACGGCGAACGGAACAAGAGGGGCGAATAAAACGGCAAATTTTTGTGAAGTGGGGGAGAGGAAAACAAGAGGAAAATGGCGAAAAATGTAAATTGCGAGGAGATAAGATTTGCGATTAGAAACTTGGTTATGTTGAAGATACTCCTCGGCAACGGCGCTAGAAATTGGCGAGTTGACATGAGGCTATCTTGACTTGATTCTCCTAGGCAACTGCGCCAAAAATTCTCCTTGATGGCAGCTGCCTAGAACTACGTCGGTATTTCCCTAGAGAGGGAGGGATGATGTAGCACAACGACGGTAGAGTATTTCCCTCAGTTATGAAACCAAGGTATCGAACCAGTAGGAGAACCAAGCAACACAATGTAAACATCACCTGCACACAAATAACAACACCTCGCGACCCGACGTGTTAAAGGGGTTGTCAATCCCTTTCGGGTAACAGCGCCAGAAATTGGTGCGTGACGGTAAAAAGCTTGTAATAGATTGGATAAATAGATCGCAAATAAAATAAAGTGCAGCAAAGTATTTTTGGTTTAATAGATCCGAAAAAGCAAGGAAAAAGTAGATCGCAAAGCCAAACATATGAGAAATAAGACCCGGGGGCCGTAGGTTTCACTAGTGGCTTCTCTCGAGAAAAATAGCAAACGGTGGGTAAACAAATTACTGTTGGGAAATTGATTGAACTCGAAATAATTATGATGATATCAAGGCAATGATCATTACATAGGCATCATGTCCAAGATTAGCAGACTGACTCCTACCTGTATCTACTACTATTACTCCACACATCGACCCTATCCAGCATGCATCTAGTGTATTAAGTCCATGGAAAAACGGAGTAATGCCATAAGAACAATGACATGATGTAGACAAGATCCATTTATCTATATGGCGGTAGATATAGATCTTGTCTTTTTATCCTTAGTAGCAACGATACATATGTGCCGGTTCCCTTTCTGTCACTAGGATCAAGCACCGTAAGATCGAACCCACTACCGGGCACCTCTTCCCATTGCAAGACAAATAGATCAAGTTGGCAAGACAAAACCCAAATATCGGAGAAGAAATATGAGGCTATTAGAGATCATGCATAAAAGAGATCAAAGAAACTCAAATACTTCCATGGATATAAAAACATAGATCTGATCATAAACTCGAAGTTCATCGATCCCAGCAAACACACCGCAAAAGAGTTACATCATATGCATCTCCAACATACCATTGTATTGAGGACCAAGAGAGAGAGATGAAGCCATCTAGCTACTAACTACGGACCCGAAGGTCTACAAAGAACTACTCACGCATCATTAGAGAGGCACCAATGGAAGTGGTGAACCCCTCCGTGATGGTGTCTAGATTGGATCTGTTGATTCTGGACTCTACGACGGCTGGATGAGTATTTCATCGACTCCCCTAGGGTTCTGGGATTTTTGGGGTATTTATAGAGCAAAGAGGCGGTCCAGGGGGTACCTGAGGTGGGCACAACCCACCAGGGCATGCTAGGGCAAAGATCGTAGTTCTCGAACAAGCACTCGAAAAGATTCTGGAGGATCCCCAAATGGCACGAAACTTTATGATGATTTTTTATGGGCCAAAAGGAAGCAGATGGGCCCTGGTTGCACCTGGGGGGAGTCCCAAGGTGGGCACAACCCACTAGGGCGCGCCAGGGCCTCCTGGCGCACCCTGGTGGGTTGTCCCCTCCTCGGGACTCCCCCAGGTGCAACTGCCCTGGCGCGCCCTGGTGGTTGATTTCCTGCGATATAAAAAACATGAAAAAAACAAGAACTGGCATTGGGCACTATGTCAATAGGTTAGTACCAAAAAATGATATAAAATGACTACAAAATGATTATAAAACATCCAAGATTGATAATAAAACAATATGGAACAATAAAAAATTATAGATACGTTGGATACGTATTACCCCCTGGGGGAAGATATGGGCTATAGGAGGGAGGCACACCAGCCCACCTAGGGGTGGCGCGCCCCCCACAAGGGAGGAGTACGAATTGGACTAGGGGAGGGGGCGACGACCCCCTTTCCTTCTCCCTCTCTCTCTCCTTCCCCCTTTCCCCCTCCGGTAAAAGGAAGGGGGGCGAATCCTACTAGGAGCCCAAGTAGGACTCCTCCTACTTGGGGCGCGCTTAGGGCCGGCCTCCTCCCCTCTCCCTCCTTTATTTACGGGGGTGGGGGCACCTATAACACACATCAATTGTTCCAAGCCATGTGCGGGGCCCCCTCCACAGTTTAAGCGTCCGGTCATATTCACGTAGTGCTTAGGTGAAGCCCTGCGCGGATCACTTCACCATCACCGTCCCCATGCTGTCGTGCTGACGGAACTCTCCCTTGACACTTTGCTGGATCAAGAGTTCAAGAGACGTCATCGAGCTGAACGTGTGCAAAAATCGGAGGTGCCATTCATTCGGTGCTTGATCGCTTGGATCGAGAAGACGTTTGACTACATCAACCGCGTTAAGCTAACGCTTCCGCTTTCGATCTACGAGGGTACGTGGACACACTCTCCCCCTCTCGTTGCTATGCATCTCCTAGATAGATCTTGCGTGAGCGTAGGATTTTTTTTGCAATTGCATGCTACGTTCCCCAATAGTGGCATCCGAGCTAGGTCTATGCGAAGATGATATGCACGAGTAGAAATCAAAGAGTAGTGGGCGATAATAGTCATACTGCTTACCACCAACGTCTTATTTTGATTCGGTGGTATTGTTGGATGAAGTGGCCCGTACCAACCTTACATGACCACCTTGAAGGAAATATGCCCTAGAGGCAATAATAAAGTTGTTATTTATATTTCCTTATATCATGGTAAATCTTTATTATTCATGCTAGAGTTGTATTAACTGGAAACTTAGTACATGTGTGAATACACAAACAAACAAAGTGTCCCTAGTATGCCTCTACTTGACTAGCTCGTTAAGCAAAGATGGTTAAGTTTCCTAACCATAGACATGTGTTGTCATTTGATGAACGGGGTCACATCATTAGAGAATGATGTGATGGACAAGACCCATCCGTTAGCTTAGCATAATGATCGTTTAGTTTTTCTGCTATTGCTTTCATCATGACTTATACATGTTCCTCTAACTATGAGATTATGCAACTCCCGAATACTGGAGGAACACCTTGTGTCCTATCAAACGTCACAACGTAACTGGGTGATTATAAAGATGCTCTACAAGTGTCTCCGATGGTGTTTGTTGAGTTGGCATAGATCGAGATTAGAATTTGTCACTCCGTGTATCAGAGAGGTATCTCTAGGCCCTCTTGGTAATGCACATCACTATGAGCCTTGCAAGCAATGTGACTAATGAGTTAGTCACGGGATGATGCATTTAGGAACAAGTAAAGAGACTTGCCGGTAACGAGATTGAACTAGGTATGATGAACCGACGATTGAATCTCGGGCAAGTAACATACTGATGACTAAGGGAACAACATATGTTGTTATGCGGTTTGACCGATAAAGATCTTCATAGAATATGTAGGAACCAATATGAACATCCAGGTTCTGCTATTGGTTATTGACCGGAGATGTGTTTCGGTCATGTCTACATAGTTCTCGAACCCGTAGGGTCCGCACGCTTAATGTTCGATGACGATTTGTATTATGAGTTATGTGATTTGATGACCGAAGATTGTTTGGAGTCTCGGGTAAGATCACGGACATGACGAGGAGTCTCAAAATGGCTGAGAGGTAAATATTCATATATTGGAAGGTTACATTCGGACAATGGAATGGTTCGGGTTGATTCGGATGAGTTTCGGAGTACCGGGGGTTACCGGAACCCCAGGGAGGTTAATGGGCCACCATGGGCCTTAGTGGAGAAGAGGGAGGGCCGACCAGGAGGTGGCACCCCCCCTTGCCAATCCGAATTGGACAAGGGGTGGGGGCGGCGCCCCCCTCCTTCCTTCTCTCCTCTTCCTCCTTCCTTTATATATGTGGGAGGGGGCACATAGGGCCGGCCTCCTCTTCCCCCCTCCTTTATATATGTGGGAGGGGGCACCCCAAAGGAACAACAAGTCTTGTTTTAGCCGTGTGCGGTGCCCCCTCCATAGTTACACACCTCGGTCATATCGTCGTAGTGCTTAGGCGAAGCCATGCGCCGGTAACTTCATCATCACCGCCGCCACGCCATCGTGCTGATGGAACTCTCCCTCATCCTCAACTGGATCAAGAGCTCGAGGGGCATCATTGTGTTGAACGTGTGCTGAACACGGAGGTGCCGTACATTCGGTACTTGGATCGGTTGGATCGTGAAGATGTTCGACTACGTCAACTGCGTTACTGAACGCTTCCGCTTTCAGTCTACGAGGGTATGTGGACACACTCTCTCGTCTCGTTTCTATGCATCTCCTAGATAGATCTTGCATGATCTTAGGTAAAAAAATTTGAAATATTGCGTTCCCAACAGTGGCATCCGAGCCAGGTCTATGCGTAGATGTTATATGCAGGAGTAGAACACAATGAGTTGTGGGCGATAATAGTCATACTGCTTACCAGCAACGTCTTACTTTGATTCAGTGGTATTGTTGGATGAAGCGGCCCGGACCGACATTACATGACCGTGTTCATGAGAGTGGTTCTACCAACGTGCTTTGCACACAGGTGGCTGGCGGGTGTCTGTTTCTCCAACTTTAGTTGAATCGAGTTTGACTACGCCCGGTCCTTGTTGAAGGTCAAAACAGCACACTTGATGAAAAATCATTGTGGTTTTGATGCGTAGGTAAGAATGAATCTTGCTAGAAGCCCGTAGCAGCCATGTAAAACTTGCAACAACAAAGCAAAGGCCATCTAACTTGTTTTTGCAGGGCATGTTGTGATGTGATATGGTCAAGACGTGATGATATATAAATTTTTGTATGAGATGATCATGTTTTATAAAAGTTATCGGCAACTGACAGGAACCTTATGGTTGTCGCTTTATTGTATGAAATGCAATCGCCATGTAATTGCTTTACTTTATCACTAAGTGGTAGTGATAGTCGTACAAGCAATAGTTGGTGAGACGACAACGAAGCTACAATGGAGATCAAGGTGTCAAGCCGGTGACGATGGTGATCATGACGGTGCTGTGGAGATGAAGACCAGAGGTACAAGATGATGATGGCCATATCATATCACTTATTTCGATTGCATGTGATGTTTATCCTTTATGCATCTTATTTTGCTTAGTACGGCGGTAGCATTATAAGATGATCCCTCACCAAATTTCAAGGTACAAGTGTTCTTCCTAAGTACGCACCGTTGCCACAGTTCATCGTGCCGAGACACCACGTGATGATCGGGTGTAATAAGTTCTATGTTCACATACAACGGGTGCAAGCCAGTTTTGCACACATAGAATACTCGGGTTAAACTTGATGAGCCTAACATATGCAGATATGGCCTAGGAACACCAAGACCGAAAGGTCGAACGTGAATCATATAGCAGATATGATCAACACAGTGATGTTCACCATTGAAAGCTATTCCATCTCACGTGATGATCGAACATGGTTTAGTTGATATGGATCACACGATCATTTAGATGACTGGAGGGATGTCTATCTAAGTGTGAGTTCTTAAGTAATATGATTAATTGAACTTTAATTTATCATGAACTTAGTACCTGATAGTATTTTGCATGTCTAGGTTGTTGTAGATCAATGGCCCATGCTATCGTTCCCTTGAATTTTAATGCGTTCCAAGAGAAATCTAAGTTGAAAGATGATGGTAGAAACTACACAGAATGGGTTAGTAACTTGAGGATTATCCTCATTGCTGCACAAAAGAATTACATCCTGGAAGCACCGCTAAGTGCAAGACCCGCTGCAGGAGCAACTCCAGATGTTATGAACGTCCGGCAGAGCAAAGCTGATGACTACTCGATAGTTGAGTGTGCCATGCTTTATGGCTTAGAATCGGGACTTCAACAAAGTTTTGAACGTCATGGAGCATATGAGATGTTCCAGGAGTTGAAGTTAATATTTCAAGCAAATGCCCGAATTGAGAGATATGAAGTCTCCAATAATTTCTATAGATGCAAGATGGAGGAGAATAGTTCTGTTAGTGAACATATACTCAAAATGTGTGGGTACCACAACCACTTGGCTCAACTGGGAATTAATCTTCCTGATGATAGTGTCATTGACAGAGTTCTTCAATCACTACCACCAAGATACAAAAGCTTCATGATGAACTATAATATCATGGGATGGATAAGACAATTCCCGAGCTCTTGGCGATGCTAAAGGCTGCGGAGGTAGAAATCAAGAAGGAGCGTCAAGTCTTGATGGTTAACAAGACCACTAGTTTCAAGAAGAAGGGAAAAGGGAAGAAGGGAAACTTCAAGCACAACGGCAAGCAAGTTGCTGCTCAAGTGAAGAAGCCCAAGTCTGGACCTAAGCCTGAGACTGAGTGCTTCTACTGCAAAGGGACTGGTCACTGGAAGCGGAACTGCCCCAAGTATTTGGCGGATAAGAAGGATGGCAAAGTGAAAGGTATATTTGATATACATGTTATTGATGTGTACCTTACTAATGCTCGTAGTAGCGCATGGGTATTTGATACTGGTTCTGTTGCTCATATTTGCATCTCAAAACAGGGGCTACAGATTAAACGAAGATTGGCTAAGGATGAGGTGACGATGCGCGTGGGAAATGGTTCCAAAGTCGATGTGATCGCGGTCGGCACGCTACCTCTACATCTATTGTCGGGATTAGTTTTAGACCTGAATAATTGTTATTTGGTGCCAGCGTTGAGCATGAACATTATATCTGGATCTTGTTTGATGCGAGACGATTATTCATTTAAATTAGAGAATAATGGTTGTTCTATTTATATGAGTCTGATACGGATGACTCTAAGTCACAAACCGGATACGTATTTATATTGAATGGTGGAGCTATCAGTTGGTGCAGTTCCAAGTAGTGCATCATGGCGGGATCTATGTGTGAAGCGGAGTACATAGCTGCTTCGGAAGCAGCAAATGAAGGAGTTTGGATGAAGGAGTTCATATCCGATCTAGGTGTAATACCCAGTGCATCGGATCCAATGAAAATCCTTTGTGACAATACTGGAGCTATTGCTTTGGCGAAGGAATCCAGATTTCACAAAAGAACCAAACACATCAAGAGACGCTTCAACTCCATCCGCGATCAAGTCAAGGAGGGAGACATAGATATTTCCAAAATACATACGGATTTGAATGTGGCAGATCCGTTGACTAAGACTCTTCCACGAGCAAAACATGATTAGCACCAAGACTCCATGGGTGTTAGAATCATTACAATGTAATCTAGAATATTGACTCTAGTGCAAGTGGGAGACTGAAGGAAATATGCCCTAGAGGTAATAATAAAGTTGTTATTTATATTTCCTTATATCATGATAAATGTTTATTATTCATGCTAGAATTGTATTAACTAGAAACTTGATAGGTGTGTGGATACATAGACAAAACACAGTGTCCCTGGTAAGCCTATACTAGACTAGCTCATTAATTAAAGATGGTTAAGTTTCCGAACCATAGACATGTGTTGTCATTTGATGAACGGGATCACATCATTAGGAGAATGATGTGATGGAAAAGACCCATCCGTTAGCTTAACATTATGATCGTTAAGTTTCATTGCTATTGCTTTCTTCATGTCTTATACATATTCCTTTGACCTTGAGATTATGCAACTCCTGAATACCGGAAGAATACCTTGTGTGCTATCAAATGGCACAACGTAACTGGGTGATTATAAAGATGCTCTACAGGTATCTCTGAAGGTGTTTGTTGGGTTGGCATAGATCGAGATTAGGATTTGTCACTCCGAGTATCGGAGAGGTATCTCTGGGCCCTCTCGGTAATGCACATCATGATAAGCCTTGCAAGCAATGTGACTAATGAGTTAGTTGCGGGATGATGCATTATGGAACGAGTAAAGAGACTTGTCGGTAACGAGATTGAACTAGGTATGAAGATACCGACGATCGAATCTCGGGCAAGTAACATACCGATGACAAAGGGAATGACGTATGTTGTCATTACGGTTTGACCGATAAAGATCTTCATAGAATATGTAGGAACCAATATGAGAATCCAGGTTCCGCTGTTGGTTATTGACCGGAGAGGTGTCTCGATCATGTCTACATAGTTCTTGAACCCGCAGGGTCCGCACGCTTAACGTTCGATGACGATTTGTATTATATGAGTTATGTCATTTGGTGACCGAATGTTGTTCGGAGTCCCGGATGAGATCACGGACATGACGAGGAGTCTCAAAATGGTTGAGAGGTAAAGATTGTTATATTAGACGATAGTATTCGGACACCGTAAGTGTTTCAGAATGTATCAGGTACGTATAGGAGTACCGAGAGTGTTACCGGAACCCCCTGGGGGAAGATATGGCCCATATGGGCCATAGGAGGGAGGCACACCAGACCACATAGGGGTGGCGCGCCCCCCACAATATGGACTAGGGGAGGGGGCGGCGCCCCCTTTCCTTCTCCCTCTCTCTCTCTCCTTCCCCCTTTCCCCTCCAGTAAAAGGAAGGGGGGGCGAATCCTACTAGGAGCCCAAGTAGGACTCCTCCTACTTGGGGCGCGCCTAGGGCCGACCTCCTCCCCTCTTCCTCCTTTATATACGGGGCTGGGGGCGCCTCTAACACACATCAATTGTTCCAAGCCGTGTGCGGAGCCCTCCTCCACAGTTTACGCCTCCGGTCATATTCACGTAGTGCTTAGGAGAAGCCCTGCACGGATCACTTCACCATCACCGTCACCACACCGTCGTGCTGAAGGAACTCTCCCTCGACACTTTGCTGGATCAAGAGTTTGAGGGGCATCATCGAGCTGAACGTGTGTAGAACTCGGAGGTGCCGTATGTTCGGTGCTTGATTGCTTGGATCGAGAAGACATTCGACTAAATCAATTGCATTAAGCTAACGCTTCCGCTTTCGGTCTATGAGGGTACATGGACACACTCTCCCCCTCTCCTTGCTATGCATCTCCAAGATAGATCTTGCGTGAGCGTAGGATTTTTTTTGAAATTGCATGCTACGTTCCCCGACATGGAGACCGAAGCTGACCGACTTGCCGCCGAGAAGCTTGAAGCTGAGAAGAAGGTCGCTGAGGACACGACCATTGTCATTGCCGCAATTTCTGCCTGGTCTACTAGAGGATATAAATCACCTATCCTTCTCTTGATCATTTCTTGTTAGCCATACTACCGTCATACATAGATGTGTCTACTGTTTGCGTAGTATGTGCTTACATGATTGAATATCAATATATTTTCAACACTATTAATGCCATCATCACGATTATTTCTTGGATCAAATTAATCAAAAAATTGCTAATATAGTCAATTACTTCTGGGCTGCATTTCGTCTCTGCGTCAGTTGGTGCATGGGTGTAAACCTTGGTGTCATGCTTTTGGGTAAAAGTGAAATGGGAACTGAGAGTGCCCTATGACCTCCCTAGTTAACTCGATTGTTTAAAAACATCTTTATTGAAATCAATATATTATATAAATGTATTCAACATTGCATGACTCAAGGAGGAGAACCATCATGTAACACCCGCACCTAGTCCAGATTGGGCCATAGGCTGTTGGGCCGTGGGTCATATGGACTTTGGGCCAGTAGGCCTAACATGCAGCTACAAAAGACAGAGGTAGACAACGAGAAAGGGGATCGAACAGAATAGAATTGGCTTGCCCTTCTTCCTCCTCCAGCTCCTCCCTTCCCTCGTACCAGATGAGTGTATCCCCTCTCCCTGATTCTCTCTTGCTGCCTACCTTAATTCTATGCTCTTCTCATCCTTGATTCTCTTCTCTGGATTGTAGTTCCGTTGTGAACCTTGGTTTGGTGATTTAATTCATACACGAGGAACACTTGTATCCATGGATTTGGTGTTGTTCGATATCGATTTATCACCTCCTGGTCTAGGGGCGTGACAATTGGTATTCAGAGCCATTCGATCCACCCGCTGATTTCTCAACAAATCCCAGAAAAGTTTCACCAAATTTTGTGCCCCTTTCCACCGCTCACCACCTGTTCGACAGAATGTCAATACAACCAGAGGCGACCAGTAGCTGCGTGTTGCATATCACCATCACCCACTTGATTCACCAGGTAACAGAGGAGGTACTAGGTCAACTCTTCGGGGCCTATGGGGTGCACGATCTGTGTGTGTCGCATAAATCCACACACATGGAGGTTTTCGTGGAGTTTCAATCATGGTTGGAGGCGAGCCAAGCTAGGGGTGCACTGCATGGACGTTGCATCTATGATGGGTGCTGCCTTCTGGACGTTCAGCACGCCCCATCGTCCATCAGCATCATCAGGCTACCCAACTTGAAGACAATTGTTGTTGATTTTGATTGTGAGATGGCACCACTTGCCCTAGTACATGCTGTGTTGCAAGGAGCATCGTCACCACCAATCACTAAGCTCTGTGGGGATGCCCAAGTGTCCACAGACGTGGCCCTTGTAGATCATGGTCAAGGTGGTGATGTTGTCATGTTGGCAGCAACAAACATTGCTCAAAGTTTGAGTAGCAAGGACGAGCACCTGGATGATCATCAGATTAATGGAAGAGATACCATGTCATATGCCATTAAGCATCAGCTGGATGCAGATGCCGTCAATGGTATGATGAAGCAACTAGGTACGGTGCCCAACCAAGCTGAGTCTGGATCACATGCTGAACCTTGGCCATATTTTCCAACCATTACTTTGCACAGCTGCAGTGGAGCAGAGCACATCTATCAGAGGATTCAGTCAGGAAGTAGAGCTTTCAATTCGTGGAAATCAGTAGTGATGAGCGGATTAGTATTGGATATAACACCTTCATGGGAAAGGAATGGTTTCAGTCCTGGCAAAGGCGGTAATAACAAAATGTGGCCACAGAATTATCACACCATGTGTGTCATCCACAAGGTATGCAGTTATGACACTGGCCCACCTCTGTTTCTATCACTTAGCCTAGATGCTCTTAGGAAGTGGGATCCAGGAATACTTCTTGTAGTTAAGACTTATTCAGAGATGGGTTGGAACTACACTTCCTTGATACAGTCTGTTGCTACAAAACAATGGGACCCTGGGAAGGGAAGCAAATATTATGGTATCAAGCAATCAATTTTACGCCTTGCAACTCCATCCGAGGAACCATGGGCGTTGCATCAGGTAACCATGGGTGCTACGCCACTTTGGGATCCAGGCATAGCCATGCTAACTTTTATATTGGCCACTCTTGCTATTGTTAGCTCATCAGAATTTGCCATATGGAAGTTCCAACAAACACTAAAGGATCCTACAGTTAGGTACAACTGCTTTGCAATTCAAGAATATGGTTCAATTGCTTTGACTAACCCGCTCAAGGAATGTTATGTGTGGCGCAACAATGCTTTCTGTCCTGGTGTTCTCATCCTTGCTTTTATAACTGAGCAAAGAGTGTTTTTTCACAGTTTTGGATCAAGGGCTCTCTCAAGAAAGTCTTGGTGTTCGTTAGCAGCGCTCATTTTTTCGTAACATACTGAAAGGAGGAAAAAGTTGATTGTATTTCCATTATTCTGGCAAGGTTGGACACATCTTCAATGAAGCGGTTGGCTTTGTACAAGTGCACTTTGGAGGTTGGCAAACCTATGGTGGGCATACTGTTAAACCTCATGCTAGGGGATGTCACGTGCATCATACAAAAGGGATTCAGATTCGCAGTGAACCCTGATGACATGATACGGAAGTCATATCTTGGCAACAATATACACATCTATGAAGGATCCTTATGCATGGTAGTTCTTGACTACAAAGCAGAAAAACACATTTTTGATGTGACATCTGATGGAGTCATGTACCTAGGGTAGGGTCACAGACCTGATCTAAGTACCCTGCCCAAGGACACCCTTAGAAGAAATCACCTTCCAGTCGACCTACGAGGGACTCACTCGACTGACTTGAAGGACTCGACCACGAAGACTCACTCGACCACCAGAAGGACAAGAGGCTCTCTGCACTGCAACGGTCTGTAATTAAGTAGACTTTATGGTAGTAAAGACACTTTATGTGGGGCGTTACCAGTAACGCCCCGGACTTAATGTACCTTAAACCCTTCATTACATGGGCTGGCTGGGGTCCTGGCGACTCTATATAAGCCACCCCCCTCCACAGGCAGAAGGGTTCGGCACCTTGTAATCCATATACACATAATCCACTCGACCGCCTCCGGGCTCCGAGACGTAGGGCTTTTACTTCCTCCGAGAAGGGCCTAAACTCGTACATCTCTTGTGTTTACAACCTCTCCATAGCTAGGACCTTGCCTCTCCATACCTACCCCCCACTCTACTGTCAGACTTAGATCCATGACAGTTGGCGCCCACCTTGGGGCAGGTGTTTTAGCGATTTTGTGGAGAAGTTGCGATTCTTCCGAGTACTTTCATCATGGTAGCTGCTGGAGTTTTGGTCGAGGGTCGAGAGATTCGTCTCGGTGCTCTCACCTTCATCGCCGACGACTCCGCCTGGCTCCAGGAGGCTCCACTCGATGTCGATGCGCTCCCCGTCCGCGGTGCGACGCATTTTCGCGCATGTGTCCGCGGCGTTCTGCTGCGGCAACCGTCGACCCCATATCGGTCGACTCCCCTATCGACCACCCTCCCGGTCTCCCGCCAGCGCAAGCGCTCGGGTCGGTCGAGGCTTCAGCGGTGGGTGAGACACGCGGTGGCTCGCCAGACGGCCACCACCCAAGTTGCGGCAATCGAGCCCGACGAATCCCTCTACGGCCTGTTCGATCTGTCGACTGGCTCCGTAGAGACAGCATCCGAATGCGATAGCAGTGATCCAGCAGCGGAAATCTTGATGGTCGACAGGCCTCGCAGCCCCCTGGCTTCGCCCGTGATGGTGGGACAGGCGACGGAGGCGACCCCGCACGAGACCACGAAGAGTACCAGCCCGAGCCACTCGACTCTCTGCAAAGAGAAGAACTTCGCTGCAGGAACATGGATGCCCTGCATACTCCCATCGCAGGAGAAACCCCCGAGGCTCGCGCCTTGGAGGAGGCACGTTTGGCTAATTTGGCCGAATGCGCTCTCCTAGAGAATCTTCAGCGAGCACTCAACGAGCGCGCGCGGCAACGAGTTCCCGACGCCAGCCGACGTCAACTCTTCCCGCTGACTCAGGTATATCGAACCCCAATCCAGAATTTAGCAGCTGCGACCCGTATAGCAGAGTCCATTCAGCCCTCTCAGTCGGAAGCTGGCAGAGGCCTGATGCAGATCAGGGATCTGCTCCGGGCAGCAGGAGATCAGAATTCAGCCGTGTCGCAGTCGCGCAACAGAATTCACAGTCGATCCGTCGCTGCAAATACGGTTCAGTCGGCTCACAGCCCCAGATCGCCTCCGCGGCGTGAAGGGCGCGAGAATCAGCGAGACCAATTTGGAGACCGACACGACCGAGATGATAGGCGTCGAGTGCCCAATTCCCCTCCGAGGGGTGGGTCTTACGCTCCTCGGCAGCAAGATGACAGACGTCAGCTCAGTGCGGGGCGAAGAGTTCCAGTCGACCCCAGAGAACCAGGCTTCGACGCGCGATCCATTATCGTGCAAGGCTTGGTCGACCGGAACAGAGCCCATCGAGGTGGACTCGACAGAGATGCGCCCACGAGAAGTCGAGTGCACATTTCTGGTCCAGAATGTTTCAGCAGAGCTATCAGAGCCGCAGTGATTCCTCCCAATTTCAGGTTGGCAACAGGAGTCAGCAAGTTCACCGGTGAGTCTAAGCCTGAAACTTGGCTTGAGGACTACTGAGTGGCAGTTCAGATTGGTGGTGGGAATGACGAGGTGGCCATGAAGCATTTGCCCCTCATGTTGGAAGGTTCTGCCAGAGCGTGGTTGAATCAGTTACCTCCTAGCAGTATTTACACTTGGGAAGATCTGTCCCGAGTGTTTGTCAGAACGTTTGAAGGAACTTGCAAGCGACCGGCTGGATTGACGGAGCTGCAAGTCTGTGTGCAGAAGACCAATGAGACTCTCAGGGAGTATATTCAGAGATGGATCACTTTGCACCATACTGTGGAGAATGTGTCTGATCATCAGGCAGTCTGCGCCTTCAAGAATGGTGTCAAGAACAGAGAATTGAGTTTGAAATTTGGTCGAACCGGTGACATGACCTTGAGTCAGATGATGGAAATTGCTACCAAGTACGCCAATGGTGAAGAAGAAGACCGACTCCGAAGCGGCAAGCACAAACCGAGCCAGTCGGAGAAGGGAAACACCAGTCGGAAACAGAAGCAGAAGGCTGAACCGGCAGCTCCTGGAGAGGCTCTGGCCGTGGCTCATGGAAAGTTTAAGGGGAAACCAAAAGGATCCTGGAACCCTAAGAAGGTAAAGGATAAAGAAGGGAACAACGTGATGGATATGCCATGTCACATCCACACGAAGAAAGACGAAGAGGGGAACATCATTTACCCAAAGCATACCACTCGCCAATGTCGACTCCTGATCCAGCAGTTTCAAGGAAAACAATCTAAAGACAAGGAAAAGGAGTCGAACAAGGCCGAAGACAAGGAAGACAGTGAGGAAGGATATCCGCATGTCAACTCCACTCTGATAATCTTTGCAGATGTGGAAAGCAAGAGTCGATTGAAAGTCATTAACCGCGAGGTGAACATGGTGACCCCAGCAAAAGCAAATTATCTGAAATGGTCCCAAACACCCATCACATTCGACCAATCTGATCACCCGACTCATATTGCCACCCCTGGGAGGCAAGCTTTGGTGGTCGATCCAGTTGTCGAAGGCACTCGACTGACAAAAGTGCTGATGGACGGTGGTAGCGGGCTGAATTTGCTGTATGCAGACACACTGAAAGGAATGGGCATTCCGATGTCCGGACTGAGCACCAGTAACATGAGCTTTCATGGAGTTATACCAGGGAAGAAAGCCGAGTCACTCGGCCAAATAGCTCTGGACGTGGTGTTTGGTGATTCGAAACATTTTCGCAAAGAGAAGTTGACGTTTGAGGTCGTGGATTTTCAGAGTGCATATCACGCCATTTTGGGGAGACCAGCTTATGCACGGTTCATGGCTCGACCATGTTACGTGTACCTCAAATTGAAGATGCCCGGTCCCAAAGGAGTGATCACTGTCACCGGTGATCGGAAAAAGGCAGAAGAGTGCTTTCAGAAGGGCTCAAAGATTGCTGATTCCCAGGTGACAACGGTCGAGTTCAAAGAATACAAGCAAAACGCAGATCCGAGTGATTTGCTGCGATCCAAGAAACCCGCCACAGAATCTGCATTTCAGTCGTCCAGTGAGACGAAGCCTGTTCACATTCCCCCCACCGACCCCGATGCAGCTCCGACCCACATCTCCACAACACTCGACCCGAAATAGGAAGAAGCGCTCATCCAGTTCCTCCGTGAGAACTGGGACATTTTTGCATGGAAGCCCGCTGACATGCCAGGTGTTCCCAGGGGACTGGCTGAGCATCGCCTAAGAGTCGACTCATCAGCAAAACCAGTCAAAGAGCATCTTCGGCGGTCCGCTGTCCAGAAGAGAAAAGCCATTGGTGAGGAAGTGGCTCGACTGTTGGTGGCAGGATTTATCCGAGAGATATACCACTCCGAGTGGCTCGCTAATGTCGTCATGGTTCCTAAGAAGGACAAATCACTCCGAATGTGCATTGATTTCAAGCACATCAACCGGGCCTGCCCGAAAGATCATTTTCCTCTCCCTCGCATAGATCAAATTGTTGATTCGACCGCGGGATGCGAGAGATTGTCTTTTCTAGACGCCTACTCCGGGTACCACCAGATCCGTCTGTACGGACCCGACGAGGTAAAAACAGCTTTCATCACTCCATTCGGGTGCTTCTGCTATATCACCATGCCATTCGGCCTCAAGAATGCCGGAGCCACATTTATGCGAATGATTCAGAAGTGTCTACTCACTCAAATCAGTCGGAATGTGGAAGCGTATATGGATGATATCGTCGTCAAGTCACAAAAAGGTTCCGACCTGCTCGCTGACCTCACCGAAACATTTGCCAACCTCAGAAGGTATGATATCAAGCTCAATCCATCAAAGTGCACATTCGGAGTTCCTGGTGGCAAGTTACTCGGTTTTATTGTTTCCGTGCGAGGGATCGACGCTAATCCAGAAAAGATTGGCACTATTCTCTGAATGAAACGCCCTGTACGAGTGCATGATGTCCAGAAGCTTACTGGATGCTTGGCCGCATTAAGTCGATTCATCTCACGACTCGGTGAAAAGGCATTGCCTCTTTACCGACTGATGAAGAATGCAGACAAGTTCGAGTGGACTCCAGATGCTGATGCAGCGTTTGCCGAGCTAAAAGCTCTGCTCTCCACCCAGCCGGTGCTTGCTGCTCCAATCAGCAAAGAGCCTCTGTTGCTTTATATCGCAGCCACAGGACAAGTCGTCAGTACAGTGCTTACGGTCGAGCGGGAAGAGGAAGGAAAAGCTTTCAAAGTTCAGCGCCGAGTGTATTATTTGTCTGAAGTCTTGACTCCATCCAAGCAGAGATATCCTCATTATCAGAAGCTTGTGTATGGAATATACATGACCACAAAGAAGGTTGCTCATTATTTCTCTGATCATTCCATCACAGTCGTCAGCGACGCTCCACTATCAAAGATTTTGCACAACAGAGATGCAACTGGTCGAGTGGCTAAATGGGCGATTGAACTTCTTCCCCTTGATATCAAGTTTGAGGCAAAGAAAGCCATTAAGTCCCAGACAATAGCAGATTTCCTCGCCGAGTGGATTGAACAGCAGCAACCGACTGAAGTTCACTCGGAGCATTGGACCATGTTTTTTGATGGCTCTAAGATGTTGAATGGTTCCGGTGCTGGGGTTGTCCTGGTTTCCCCCAGAGGAGATAAGCTCAGATATGTGCTCTAGATTCACTTTGATTCCTCCAACAATGAGGCAGAGTATGAGGCCCTCTTATACGGATTGCGCATGGCCATTTCACTCGGCGTTCGTCGCCTGATGGTCTATGGCGATTCAGATTTAGTGGTCAACCAAGTGATGAAGGAGTGGGACGTGAGAAGCCCAGCCATGACTGGATACTGCAGTGCAGTGAGGAAGCTGGAAAAGAAGTTCGAGGGGTTGGAGCTCCATCATATACCCCGACTGAAAAATCAAGCAGCTGATGATCTAGCAAAGATAGGTTCCAAGAGAGGAGCCATTCCGAGTGGTGTGTTCTTGGAGCATATACACACTCCGTCAATCAAAGAAGATCCTTTCACCGAAGAAGCTCCACAGCCCAAGAGTGCCACAGATCCGACTGAGGTTGAAGTCCCAGCAGTGGTCGACTTGGTCATGGAGGTCTTGGTGGTCATTCCCGACTGGACAGTTCCGTATATCGCGTATATCCTGAGAAAAGAGCTTCCGGAAGATGAGGAAGAGGCTCGACAGATCGTCCGTCGATCTAAAGCCTTCACCGTAATCAAAGGACAGTTATATAGAGAAAGCGCGACTGGAGTTGGTCAGAAGTGCATAACACCAGAAGAAGGTCGAATCATCCTTAATGATATCCACTCGGGAACCTGTGGTCATCATGCGTCCTCTCGGACCATCGTGGCCAAAGCATACCGAGCCGGATTTTACAGGCCAAAGGCGAATGAGATGGCAAAGGAAATAGTGGATAAGTGCGAGGGATGTCAGTTCTACTCGAATATGTCGCACAAGCCTGCATCAGCTCTGAAGACCATTCCACTCGTCTGGCCTTTCGCAGTATGGGGGTTGGACATGGTCGGTCCTTTGAGAACAGGGCGAAGTGGCTTCACGCATGTACTGGTGGCAGTCGACAAGTTCACCAAGTGGATTGAGGCTAAACCAATCAAGAACCTTGACGCCGGTGCTGCTGTTAGCTTCATCAGGGAACTGATATTCAGATATGGAGTCCCGCACAACATCATTACGAATAATGGGTCGAACTTTGACTCGGAAGAATTCAGGGATTTCTGCAACTCTCAAGGCACACGAGTCGACTACGCTTCGGTCGCCCATCCGCAGACGAATGGACAAGCAGAGCGAGCCAATGGCCTGATTCTCAAGGGATTGAAACCCCGACTGATGCGTGATCTCAAGCATGCAGCTGGAGCTTGGGTCGACGAACTTCCCTCGATGCTTTGGGGACTGCGGACCACACCTAATCGGTCGACCGGAAGAACTCCATTCTTCTTGGTCTACGGAGCTGAAGCAGTCTTGCCGAGTGATCTTCTCCACAATGCTCCTCGAGTTGAGATCTACAACGAAGCAGAAGCTGAACAAGCGCGGCAGGACGCAGTCGACCTTTTAGAGGAAGAAAGGGAGATGGCTCTGATCCGATCGACCATCTACCAACAAGATTTGCGTTGTTTCCACGCCAGAAATGTGAGGGGTCGAGCCTTCCAGGAAGGAGATTTAGTTCTCCGAGTGGATCAGAAGAAACCACACAAGCTTGCTCCTTCTTGGGAAGGACCCTTCATCGTCACCAAAGTTCTCCACAACGGGGCGTACCGTCTTTACAACGTCGAACATAATATCGACGAGCCCCGAGCTTGGAACGCGGAACTACTCCGCCCATTCTACACTTAAGTTTATCACTCGGATGAGTTGCAATAAAGTACTCCTGTAGTTCATGGATTTCAAAATAATAGTGTCATAGTTCCTCCATAATTTTTGTCACTTTTTATTTTTGTCCAATAAAATTTTCCCCTCAGTGGGTGACTTAGCCGCGAATCCGTTTCGCCTAAGTTTGTAAAAATCCTTACCGAGTGGTGAGCCAGACTCCCACTCGGAGGCTTAGCTGCGAATCCGTTTCGCCTAAGATTAAATAAAATCCTACGGAGTGGTAAGCCAGACTTCCACTCGGGGGCTTAGCTGCAGTCCGAGTACTCGCTTAAGTTATAAAAATCCTACTGAGTGAAGAGCAAACCTCTCACTCGGGGGCTTAGCTGCAGCCCAGTGCTCGCCTAAGATATAAAAATCCTACCGAGTGAAGAGCAAACCTCTCACTCGGGGGCTTAGCTGCAGCCCAGTGCTCGCCTAAGTTACCAAAATCCTACCGAGTGGTAAGCCAGACTTCCACTCGGAGGCTTAGCTGCAGTCCAAGGACTCGCTTAAGTTACCAAAATCCTACC